>NC_091561.1:39309659-39322159 GCF_042767895.1 Penaeus vannamei
CCACAAGATTCGAGAAATTGTACTACACTATTTACCTTTTCAGTAAAAAAGCAAAAAAACATCGGTAAATATTCTATATTAGAAATCTCTGCAGTGCATATACGCCGTGTAGAATCCCTTTATATAAAATTCTTACTGAAAGTTCTGAGTCATCCAGGCTATAGATATATGCGGAAAGATTAGAGAGAGAGCGAAAGGGGAGAGATATTGCTATCATTCACGTAATGTAATATTCATATCTCTAAAATACTGATATGGTATTCCTAGTTGAGAATCCAGACTTAATTTCTCTAATTCAGTCTTGCTTAGATATGTTCTAGCTTTTACAATACTGCATATTCATTGGCAAGTATTTATATTATAAGAAAAAAAAAACAGCAAGGCAAGATATTCGGATTTCTTAAATAATTTCTTAATTAAATTTCCTTAAAAAAAAAATAAGAACAATTTTGCAAATGACAACAGAAAAAGGGTTTGTAGCATTGCGCTGACACTCGATCGACACAGGAACGTGTTTTGGGGAAGTGGCGTCTGATTCTATTTTTGGGAAAAAAAGCACATGGGGTTTATTTTGATGACGTCACAAGAGTCACGGATGCTTTGTGAATATGGTCGATCATTTTGGTCTTTTCAATTTTCAAAAAGGATGGAAAATAATGATTTTAATGGGTATATTTTCATTGAACAATCATCAAAACAGTCGCCATGACACCACCTTCGAGTTGCTACTGATCAAGTCTTCCCCACGGGTTTTTATAATCTTGCACAAGGGGATGATGTCCATTTAGGAAAGTGTTTTTATAAGCAGTGATACTAAAGAATCCTTAATAAATTAGTTATCAGCCTTATTATTATCGTTTTTGTTGTTGAATCCCTTAGTGTTAAATCAATATATCATTGTTATTATCGTTGCTGTTGCTGTTGAATCCGTTGATAATAAATTCATAATCTTTATTATTATCGTTGTTGCTGATGAATCCTTTAGTAATAAATCACCATCTTATTATTACTGTTGTTGAATAGTTTTATCTTTATCCAAAGCATGGAATACATCTTGACATCAATATAAAGTGGAAAGTATAGGTATATGTAAAAGGGAAAATGTCGAAAAGTGTCGCAAATGAAAAAAACGACACTTTCTAGTGTAGTCAGTTTCTTGGCACCGGAAAAAGGCCTAAAAACTCACATGAAATCATAGAATTTATTTACCAAACATTTTCACTACATTAGCATAACAATACTCATATTGTTACCCACATCATTTACATATTCATGTAAATGATGGAAATAAGATTTTTTTTTTCTCTATGTGGGGGCTACATCTGCTTATATTTCCATGTTTAATCATAATCTACATTTGGTCCGTTATCATTTTCATTGTCACAAGTTTTTCAGTAGTTGGAATGTGCTAAATTAATTATGAAAGTCAGGGAGGTACATTTCAGTATTTCTAATGAAGAATTGTGAAAATAAAGTATGTGACAGTTTGAATATTTAAATCTCGTATCATATTCCCGAGGAAACGTTTTGTTGTTGTTGTTGTTGTTGTTGTTGTTTTCTTGAGTTAATGAGAAATTCTATTTCTCTCCGAAGACGCAAACAGAGTGAGTTAATATGTCAGTAGCTTACAATGCCAAGCTTTTTAAATCTCAGTGTGAAAAATATAGAGAGTTAAATTTTCTATAGTTAAAATATATCATCACGTTCATGACAGCAGTCCTCTTCAGTAAGGTTTTTTATGTATAGTGGGTACTACTAACAAATGATGTCCTAGACATGTATGTAAACTATTTATTCAAATATAGTTATACTTACTTTCCATTTTAAGGCTAAATATCAGGCTTAAACTAGAAGCACTCAGAGACCGCATATCTCCGCCAAGGCAATATGCTCATTGATGCAATAAAAATATTCACACTTGAAAAATTACGTTACATTCACCTCTTTCTCAAGTACATTGGTGACGTCCGTAAGTATAACCTCCTTGGCCGGAGGCAATAAAAGTAATGGCTATAGTAATAGTTACCCCTAATGACAAGGCAATAGGGGTTACTGATGTAATAATTTTAAAAATTCCTGGATCCGGATCTTGATCCGAATCACCACCAGCATCTACAAAACTACGTCATGATTATCTGTTCATAACTTTTTGAATTATCCTGCTAACCAACGCTACCAAAAACATAACCTCCTTGGTGGTTGTAATTATCTTGTATCTGGTTTCACGGGTTTACTGCTCTGTCATTATATTAAATTATATATCAAAAGGAAATATTACAGCATAAAACAGCTCCAGATAAGGATTTATAACCAAATGTATAAATGTGAATACTGAAGGAGTGGGTTGAGGTATAATTGAGAAAATGTGAGAGGAATTTTGGTGTATCAGGGAAAATAGAGGAGCAGATACAGGAGAAAATTATAACCCAATGCAGGTATTTATTTGTAGAAAAAGGTAGGTGTTTGAAGTGAGGAGAGGGTGAATGGGAGAGGAGAGAAAAAGGACTAGGTAGGCGTGGAGAGGAGACAAAGGTAGGAAGAAGAGAAGAAACTGGAGTTAGTTTAGAGAGAGAAAATGATGATAATGTGCATATCTCCGGAGAGAGAGAAAGGGCAGGGCGTTGGGAGAGGGAAGGCAAGCCCGATTCAACGTATGG
This sequence comes from Penaeus vannamei, assembly GCF_042767895.1. NCBI lineage: Eukaryota > Metazoa > Arthropoda > Malacostraca > Decapoda > Penaeidae > Penaeus > Penaeus vannamei. The sequence continues at coordinate 39,312,317 of NC_091561.1, forward strand.
GCTTCCAAAAGGAGAGGAGCGGAAGGCGTCCATGGCAAAGCATAGACTGCAGAGGTGGATAGTATCAAGGTGAACAAGAAGAGGAATAGCAGGGAATATATATGAAAAAGCAAGGGAATAAATATGACAGCCATAGTCATGAGTGAAGAGGATTAGTAAAATAAGATGTAGGAGAGTTTTGCAGTCTGAACCCATGGTTATGGGAGAGAGGTGAGATTTAGTTTAGTTTCAGTTCCATTTGTTACAATGGACATTGGTGTGACATACTATCTGTTTTATTTTGTTTCTAAATCTCCCCGTGTTCAAGGAATGGCCGCGGATACCATCCACTAGAATCGCTAAGGATCAAATGCAGGTCAGCAAGATTGTTAGACCAGCACGTCGCCATTACACTACACGGCACTACATAGCCTGTACGAATCAGAGGTGGGGCTTTCTCTCTGATGTTGAGGATGTGGTCTCGCCAAGAAAGTTTGGAGTCAAAAACAACTCCAAGGAACTTGCCCAAGGAGCGGAAGTGGAGAGGAGTACCACATAAAGAGAGTGGAGGAAAAAGGATAAAGAAGGATTTGGAGATGGAAAAGCAAAGGCAAATGAGATATCATTTTCACCATGGAACACATATACATGTTTATGGCCGGGATGTTCTTGGAATGGCTGTGAAAGCAGCAATGAGAACAGTGATTGTGAAATAAGAAAGCATGTCTGATGTGGAAGAAAAGGATGATGGAGGAAGAGGGAGAGTAGAGAGAGGTAAAATTACGCCAGTCTGCACTATCAAAGCACTAGCGTGGAGAGTTGGGGAATGGGACATAGGAAGTAGGATAGAGGAGGATAGGAAAGTGATCACTGTAAGGAAGGTGGTCCAAAACTGACCAAGGAAAGGAAAGCAAAGAAAAAGGTCGAGCCATGAAAAGATTAGGGTGCTAGTGTCAAAGTGAGTGGAGCGATCTGAATTAAGAAGGATAAGGTCAGTGTTAGAAAGAAAGCGTTCCAGAGACCGGCCTCGAGAAGTAGCGGTAGAATCACCCCAAAGAATGTGGCGGCAGTTAAAATCACCAAGTAGGATAAAAGGTGGTTTAAGCTCAAGTAAGAGTTTGAAGGGCATTGAAGTCAATAGGAATGGTTAATGGTTAAAATCGAAATAAATGTGCTAGACACCTAAAGTCATATAGCACTATAGGAAGGTATAGTAAAGGGTGATGTCAGGTGATAGTTGTTATGCGTCAACTATATTGAGTAATGTTGGAAAGTTGAAGATGGGTAAGGGGTTGATGAAGGAAAGGGTTATGGTGGTTTCGGTAAGGGAATTAGATCAAGTGAAGGATATTTATGCGTCTGAGGAAGGAGAACAGGTTGTTATAAGCAAGGATATGATTTAGGTCTGGTCTGTGAGAACGGGAACCGCGAATATTCCAATGTAGGAGAGCTATATCTTAGTTATTTTATGTGTTAAAGCTCCGGTACGTGTTGGGGAATCTGGGGGGGAGGAGCTAGGGGGTGTTATGACATGGGTGATTCCCGTGTGTATCCGGGAAGGAGTGGAAAGGATAGAAGGGATGGAGGGAGGGAGAATGTGCGTATAGTTGGAGTTGAAGGGGGTGCGTTGTGTTGGGAGGGATTAGGAGGAAGGGGTGTAGGGGTGAGTAAGAGGGGGATGGATATCGGTGTTGGACGGAATTGAGGGGGTTAGGTTGTGTTGAGAGGGAGTAGGAGGAAGGGGTGTAGGGTGAATATGAGTAGGAGGGGGATGGATATCGGCAATCACTTCAAGTGTGGAGGGAGCATGAGTTATGGAATTTTGTGTCTCAAGCATATAGCTTTGGATGTCTTCCATAGTTTCTGCAGTGGAGTTGGTTGGAGAGTTTTCTTATGAGGGGGGGAGGAGACTGGTGTCTGAGGAGTAAAAGTAAAGGTAGGTGGAGGTGAGTGTGCGGTAGGGGAAGAAGGGGTGGAACGTTTAGTCTGTCTACTGCGGGTAGTGCGGGGAGGGAGAGGGGATGGTGTTGGGGCTGTAGTTGAGATTGGAGCTGTGGTTGAGATTGGGGTGTCTGGATTTAGAGTGGCAAAAGAATTTGAGTGGGGGAGGTTGAATGTAGAAGTGGAATCTTGAGGTGGAAGGGAAGGGGTAGAGCGAGCGACACTCCTGGAGTATGGAGTATAAGAGAAACCTTGTCGGCGTGCTTCCCGTCTGGCTTCACGTAAAGTGAGACCATTTTTGTATCTGAGAGCTGCTACCTCAGACTCGAACTTGTAGGTGGGACAGCCTCTATCAAATTACATTATGGGGGCCGCCGCAGTTAGCACATGTGCGTGTTTGTGCAGGGCAGTTTGATCTGGTATGACCGGGTTGGGCACAGAGGGGGCACCGGTCTGTGGAGCGGCAGTGTTTGGCAGGATGTCCAAATCGCCAACAATTTTGACATTGACGGGGAGGAGGTTGGTATGATTGAACAGGGAGGGATTGTCCACCAATGTAGATACGAACGGGGTCATGTGAACTGAAAGTAATTTTGGCAATGTTGGTGGGTTTCTTCCGATGACCTCTAGGAGGAATGGAGTAGCAATGTACTGATATCACGTCCTGGTCTTTGAGGCAGCCGAGCAAGTCTTCTCCACAGTATGACTAATCTTTGGTATCGACTGGGCAGTTTGCTGGGGAGATAGACAGTTCCGGTACAAGTATTAAGAGATGGATGTGGTTCTGCAGGGATGGGGTTACAAGAGAGATCAGTTAGTTTTGATAATGCTATAGTTTCAGCTTCAGATCTGACTGTTACGAGATGGGAGCGATCGCGTCGGGTACGGAAAGGGACTCTTGCCTACATGTTTTTGGAAACATTGTTGAAAGAGAAGAGTGTTGCCTGAGTAAGGAGCTGTAGGGGGATCACGAAAAATCGGTCTCATTTAGCTGGGCTAAATATAGTAGTTAAGATATTTGTAGGGTTGGTGGTAGTAGAAAGACGGGGGCGTGTGGAAGCGGGAGTGTTGTTGAGGGGGGTAGTATTACAGAGAGATGGAGAATAAGGCTGTAAGGTAGTAATAAGGGAGGTTGGAGTGTTTGATGAAGAAGGTTGTAGGGGTAGAGTTGATAAATTTGAGGAAGTTGGGAGGGTAGGAATGTCTTCTGGAGATTGAGTCTGCTTGGGTGGGTAATGCACTAGTAGGCATTGAGGAGTGGGTAATAGTTTGTGTTCTGAGTCGTGGTCAAAGGAGAGCCTGGGGTCGGGGAGCCGGTGGGGCTATTTGATGAAGGGGCAAGCCTCATTGCCCCTAATAGGGGTATTACATCTTCATTACTGGCCATGGGAAGCCTTGATTATGTAAAAGGACATAAACAGTCCACCCGCCAGTGCATTGTAGGGGGTAAGGGCTAAACAATTAAATCTGGGGAGTACCGTGCCCATGGTTCCCGCAAGCTGTTCAGGACTGGCACAAGGTCAGCCTTTCATCCTTTCAGCACGGCTCTTACACCTTAGGAAGTAGATAGTAGAAGGGGTTGGAGAAGGGATGGAAACAAAAAGCTGGAGGGGGAAAAGACCATGCAAAATTAGTTGAGTCAAGGGCTGAGGCCCTAGGCAGCGGAGATCCCTGCATTTGGTCTCAGTCTCCTAAGCCCCCCCACGACAACAATGGGCAAGGGATTGGGGGTGTGTGGGGGGGGGAGAAAAAGGAAAAGGGAAGAACAAAAGACAGTGAAACATTAGTTGAGCCAATGTCCGAGGCTCAAGATTGGAAAGATCTTTAGCACTGGGCCTCAGTCTGTCTTCAATAACAGGCAATGGAGTTGGGGGATATTACAGAATATCATTAGGTTATTAGACTGTATGTAAGAATCCCAACTGAAGGCATTTTGAATGTATCCAACAAATACAACAGGAAATACTCCTTGTCAAATACATAATACTCTTAAAGCAGAGAAGGGATTAAATAAATCAAGGACATCTATAAATACACAATATATTTGGCAATACAGTACTTTGATTTGAGGATAATAGTGTAAAACATACAAAATTCCTAATACATCATAATGACTACAGTATCTGCAAATAAGATAAATTAATCTCTTATATGTTTTTCCTCTCATCAAATGCCATGATCGGTCGCTTCAGACAGGTTCTACTAACATGACATGAAGCCGACAAACACATGTCACCTATGCATTCATGACCACAATATTTCACAAGGGATGGTCAAATTGCAATGCATAACCGAGAACCAAGAGCCGACAACATTCAATACATTATGTATAACCTATCTACGAGGCCTTTAATTAATGTCTTGGTACACCGTAGTTACAGAATTTCCACAATTCATGGCGCACAACAGTTACAAGTGCACTGAACGTGTCGAGTCCAATGGGGAAAAAATGTCACTAAGGCCTCTACGAACAGGAATATGTAGATGAGGAAATGGAAAGGAAAATAAATATGTTACAAGCCAATTCCTTGTCAAACTATTTACACAAAAATAAGCTATGATACATATAGACATGAAAGAGGAATATAAAGGAACTTTAGCCTATGAACAAGATTTCAAGGGAAAATATACGTCAACCTGGATGTTGTATGTCAACACAAGATTTAAATATCTGAACACACTCTGAGACTCAAGTTAAAAAGGAAAAAAAAACACAGCTGATTTCCTTTAACAGGGAACTAAATTCTTAAAGATTCAAGAGCAGGTACAGACTAATTTAAAAACAAGCTTATTTTTTTTACATTATTTTTATTTTTTAGATGCCTTGTCTCTTATTTCTTTGCTGAAATTTTGTAACACTATCAAATCTATTACTTTATTTACTGGAAATCAAATCAGCTGTTATTGCATCTACTTCTAGTATTAAATGAAACGTGGCCTTTTTTTCCATACATTTGTGAACACTTAATAGAAAAATCACACAGTGCCGATGACCAAACCAATTGGAATGACATGGTTAACAGTAAGAGGAGGAAACAGATAATAAAAGAATCAAGTAATCACTTTCACACTTCAATAAGAAAAAAGATGAATAAATAAATAAATAAACAAATAAAAATAATAACAATCATAAAAAACCTAGCCACAATCAACCACTATCATAAATTTTGTCTTTATGTGCCAGATATACTGACCGCACAAAAACTATATTTTAACATCCAACAAGGGACATGATATCGCTCAAATATTTAGGAATTACACTTGTATCAACAGTCTGAAATCAAGCCACATTCTTACAAAATTATAATAATTATAATTTATGATCATACAAATCACAAATATATTATGATTAAGCTATACAGTTATACAAAATATATATGATTAGGAAAAATTCTCTTTTACACAGTGTTCTTAATTTTTTTTTTCTTTCTTTCTTTTCTTTACTGAATGAGGAATAAGTTTAAAATCATCTCATTAACTCTATGTTGGGATAGAGGGAAAAAAAAATTCTAAATATATATAACAAACTTTTCCTTTAACAAACCACTTTACAATAACCCTTAAAGTTAAACTGGAGCTACTTCAAACTGCGGTAAAACACAAAAGAGCCCTCTGCCTTCGAAATCCAAGGACGATCGATATGAGTGAGCAGGCTATATAAACCCTCGGAGGCTCTTTTCTCTTAGAACATACTTTTCTTTTTCATATTAAGCCTCTCCACATATTAACCAAAGGAACCTCAAAATACTTGTCTCTGCTGGCCCATCTCCCACAGATGGGCATTCGTCTTATGGCCATGATGGGAAAAATTGGTGCGAACATGAAATCAATGCAGACAGTGTAAGCCCAAAGTCAATAGTAGGTCTAAGTAATATCAAATACTAAGCATTCTGTGCTACACTGCAAAACACAAAAAAATCTCAACTGCTGTTTGAAGTGCCTTACTTGTCCATGCAGAATTTTACCCATTTATGTAATTTCCAAATTAACATCATTTTACAAAATAATACATACTTTTACATATCAGTAAAGTAATGTGCATGTGTGTATATATGTATATTTTATGTGTATATGCATGTATGCGCGCACGTGCACACACATGCACGCACGCAAGCACCAACCCAACCACCCACCCACACACAAACACACAAACACACAATCTCACACACACACACACACAATTACTGAAACAGCATTTTTTCTTATAATAATAAAATCTAAAATTTATCATTAGCGAAGCACAATTTGCATGATCTCTGGTTCACTAACACTAAGTCATTTCATTACACACTCTATATCTTTCTTTTTTCTTTTTTTTTACTTCACAGCCATGGTAACACACCTGTAACATTACCCAACAAATCAAAATCTGTCGCTGGGAAGAGTCAAAAGAAGAACATCCTCCATCACTATTTTTTAGCACAACACATCATCATCTTTAAGCATTAGGAGGGGATATTACGGTTGAAAATCCGCGGCATCTCTTCTCACTCTTTTATATCTATTCTCTCACTCTTTCTCTCTGCTTCTCATTCAATCAGAGCACGAAAAAAATTGACCCTGGGCAGGCGTAAGTTCAACAAACTAGAAACTTCCAAGATATAATGTGTTAACCTACGGTGCAAACTACACTCTGTGTTGATTGCTCTCGTTGTTCCTAGCAAGTGAGTTAATATACATATATATATGTATGCATGTGTATGTGAATGTATAGATGTGCATGTGTGAGTGTGAGTGTGAGAGTGTGTGTGTGTGTGTGTGTGTGTGTGTGTGTGTGTGTGTGTGTGTGTGTGTGTGTGTGTGTGTGTGTGTGTGTGTGTGTCTGTGTGTGTGTGTGTGTCTGTGTGTGTATGTATGTCTGTGTCTGTGTGTGTGTCTGTGTCTGTATGAATGACAGATCACACGTGCACATGCATGTTCAGGAGTGTATGTGTCCGAAATTTATATCTACACATACATATACACATATCCAAGTACATTTACAAATATTGTCATGGTCCTTCCATATGACAGCTATTATTCCCAAAAGTCCTAGCACTGCTGCAAAATTCTTCAAGCTTTTCTATAACGTAACTGTAAAGGCCAATTAGAAAAGTGAAATGTTCTTCACGTTCCTGTTCATCTTGGGTCAGTATTTGAGACCTTGTGAAAAGAAACAATATCTTAACGAAATAAGACTTGCTTGGAATTATGGTTCACTCATTCAAAAAATAATAAGTAGAAAACACTATTACAGTATGTGCCTTCATTATAGTGGCTTTTTAAATATGTATACTCAATACACTGTGCATGTATGTATGTATGTAAATATGTATGTATTTTTGTGTGTATATAATATATATATATATATATATATATATATATATATATATATATATATATATATATATATATATATATGAAAAAAAATATTCAATATATATACACACAATCATTCCAAAACTGAAATAATGACAAAGAATATGATTCATTATATTCATTCCCAGATTTACAAAATATAAGTACGTAATTTCCACTGAAGTCCCAATACTTACCTAATGGGACCACAAATAACTTTTGTAACTATTCATATTTCCTTACATAACAATAATAATGATGCTGATGATGAAGATAATAATAATAATAATAACAATAAAGGTAATAATAACAATCATCATGATAATATAATATAATATAATAATAATGATAATATGATAATAATAATAATAATAATAATAATAATAATAATAATGCAATACCTCGTCCTTGTAAATGAATCTGGCTGCACAAATCTCTCACAACACAATATCATCATTAACTGCAAAGGCAACATCAATATCAGCTTTGGATGCACATAAACGATGGCAAACGATAAACACTTTTGCTCCTCTGAAAATATGTAAAAATGAAAAAAATAATAATAAAAAAAAAAAAAAAAATCCATTGTATAATGGATTCTGCTAAATAGCTCAACATAACTTGCTCTCTATCAGTAACCTATGAACAACCCAATCTGCTTCTGACCTCGCACCCACACACTTGGCAAAACATGCCATATCCCCAATGTTCAACTCTATAAGATCACGTTCACGCACTCTTCTCGCAGTCATCATTCACTCCCTTATCAGTCACCAGCAATTCAACAACAGGTCTTGTAACTCTTCATCATGAGACCCTTGCAGACTACATTAATGCTCATTCTTGAATTTTTTTTCCCTTGATATTACGTATGTTGATGCAATATATCAAAGCACTTCTCGATGCATTCCTTTTTTTCTTCTTCAAAATATACAGCAAATCTACACTTATGAATTATTTACCTTCCTTCTCGCTCTTTTTTTTTCTATTTTAACATTTTTATTACAGCTAATCTCCTATGTACAACAACTATGAAAATTCCTTCTACTAGGGCTATCCCATTTGTTCATTCCTGGATAAACACCTGAAATGAACAGGAATCGATACAATGCACAGTAGTAGTCTTAGCAATAGGTATACTATGTCCAGAGCTTGATCAAGTAAAAATATAATACCTGTTCTGTAAATATGAAAATAGAAAACCTTAAGAGGGACCATCTTAAGGTAGTAGTATGCGCAATATAGGTAAGCATGAGCGTTTTAACACATGCTTTCTCAGATGCTCATCCTCAAGTGGGCATTTACAAGCATGAATACTGGAGTGCTCACTACACTGACTCTTACTGGCGAGAGACACACTAAGCACAGACACATTTAAGTGCACTGAGTGAACATCATGATATATATAACAAGTTCTTTTTTTTTTCTTTACTTGGAAGCAAACTTAAATGACCCCTAAACAGAAACCAATATTCTTACACTGCATAGACAGATCTAAGCCATCAAAGCTGTTTATATTAAGGTAAAACAATGCCATTTCCCTCCCTCCCTCCCCAACTCCCTCCTTCCCTCTCTGCATTCCCCTCCCAATCACCCTATATAAAGGTCTTCAAAACACATTGCCCTTGATTAAGAAATGCATCATTTATGCTTCCCCACAAAAGCCTAAAAGTAACATCGCATAAGACAAGCACAAAGCCGAGCTGTCTCACTGGTTTCTTCCAACATGAAAAACTACATGGTTAACCTATGGAAGTGGATAATCAGTCTGATCTTTCTAGAAACCATTCAAACATATCACATTTATCTTATATGTATGCAATGTACATCCAGCTTCGAAACATAAAAAAATACAGCTTGCTGTAATGATAACATCCTTTCAACAACATTATCAATAATGATCAATAAATAATGATCATATTCATATCCCACATCAACAAAGTACATTCAAAGAATCTACCACTATTTCACATAATTTGTGAATTATCAGTAGGCCAATATCAACCACTGAAACTAACATAGCAACTACATTTGAAACAATTTTCACATTAATAACCTAACATACTAATGATTATTATCAAATGTTTGTATTCCAGACCAACAAGATTGTCACAATAGTCTCCTAGATTTTAAACCTCTAATTGTGATCAGTAACAAATTTGACATTATACTTTCTTTTTTCCTTCTTTTTTGGCTTTTCTCTCGCTACAGAATATAAATGAAAATAACACTAATCTACCCATAAACTACACAGAAGAAAAAGAAGGTGAAGAGAGAAAGAGGAAAATGCATCAACAAAATTAATGTTCAAATTCGACTGCACAGAATCTGTCATAAAAAGTATTACAGACAAAGTTTCCTTATAATAGACAAAGAAGTCCCAGATTGCGTGCAATCTCATGAACATTCTACAAAAAGAAAAAGAAAAAAGAAAGATATATATACATCAATTAATAAATACTGATTAACTAATTAATCAATTAATAATAATAATAGTAATAATAATAATAATAATAATAATAAAATGATAATAATAATAATAAAATAATAATAACAATAACAATAACAATAATGACAGCAATACTA
>NC_091561.1:39327159-39332159 GCF_042767895.1 Penaeus vannamei
TTAACATTTGGTTTGGTTTATACCCCGAGGGTGGCGAGTCGGCGACCATTTTACTCCTGAGGTGCGATTTAGGTCGTTACTCTTTGGAACTTTTGAATTTATCATCACTCTTGTTATTGCTATGATCACTATCATTAGTATTACTATTATTACCATCATTATTATCAAACTGCATAAAAATAAAAAGGAAACATAAGAAAAATATAACTATACATGTGTGAATATGTACAATTTGATACAGGAGCTGACAGAAAACAACAACATAATCAGTAAATTATGATAATTCTGAAAAAACTATATACATTAATAATGCTCATGATGATGATAATGATAACAACAGTAATAATAACAATAATAATAATCATAATAATAATTATTATTATATAATAATAATAATTATATAATAAGAATATTAATAACAATAATAACAATGATAATAATAATAACAATAATAATAATAATGATAATGATAATGATAATAATAATAATAATAATAATAATAATAATACAAATAACAATAACACAAATAATAATAATAATAATAATAATAATAATAATAATAATAATACAAATAACAATAACACAAATAATAATAATAGTGATGATGATGATAATGACAATAATAATAATAACAATAACAATAACAAAATGATAGCAATAATAAAATAAAAATAACAATAACAATAACAATAACAATAAGAATGATAATAATTACAAGAATAATGATAACACTCAATAATAATAATCAAAATCACGACAAAATTAATAAAAAAATATTGATTATACAAAAAAAATATATAAAATTACTAAAAATTTATTTAGGTTTTTATTTATCTATTCATTCCTCTAATTTTATATATATATATTAATGCACATTAATTTCCTCGTGCTTTATAAAACTCATCATGTGAATCCAGTAACTTCATAAAACGTCTAACGAAACCACGCGTAAAAGATAAATCCAATGAGAGATGACTAAACGGATACTTTTATAATAACGGCACAAATCTGAAGGTCAAAATACGGCGCTCTGGCAACCTTGCTTTCAATGGTGCATTCCAGTTTGCAAGTGCATATGCAAATAGCTGTCTTGAATAACCAAAGACGAAAGAAGCAAAGACGAAAGTGGTCATTCACAGCTATTTTGGGTCTTCAAGAACTACATGCTTTCACAGCTAAATGTTTTGTTAACTTATAGGGTCCTGTTATTATCATCAATGAGTTCAAAGACAATCCTCTGCAGAATAAAATCGTACATCTCTCCGAGCCATAGCATAATAATTACAAAATGTCTATGTCACATTGCGATGTAACATAATTATGGAGTTATATCTATATCTGTTATCATATCAAATGACAAATGTATGACATGCATTTCAAAGTGGATTCACTATTGAATGACAGATTGCAAAAGGTATGGTAATTCAACCTTCAGATTTGTGAACAACAAGAACAATTTTACAACAGCAACTTTTCTCTTAAAGAAGAAAAAATAATAAACATAAAAATAGTAATGCATTTAACAAATGACTATCATAAAATCAAAGCTGGTGTTTGTGATTACTAACAATGTCAATAATAGTTATAATTGCAATAGTAATGACAACAATAATTACAATAATAATAAAAAAAATAATAATGATAATATCATTAACACCTTCATTATTACTATTACAGTATCAACATGATCATTAGAATGATAGTAATTACCATAGAATACAATAATAATAATCAACATGATCATTAGAATGATAGCAATTACCATAGAATATAATAATAATAATAATAATAATAATAATAATAATAATAATAATAATAATAATAATAATAATAATTTCCTCAATAAAAAGGATCAGAACTATTGCAATGACATAAAAAAATGATAACATCAATAATAAGAAACATAAAACAAGAAGAAATAATAATAATAATAATAATTAATAATAATTAAAAAAAAATGATAACGACAACAATAATAATAATAATAACAATAATAATAACAATAACATTAAAACAAAATAATAACCTTATCCAAATCATACCAACAACATCAATAATAATAACAATAATACTAACCACAATAATAGTAATAATAATGATAATAATATTAGTACTAATGCTCCAAACCAAATGCTTCCTTGCCAAATCACATACCAGTCTGGTTGTTCAGGAGTTAGCTGTTCCATGGAGGTGGTAGTAGTAGTAGTAGTAGTAGTAGTAGTAGTAGTTAGTAGTGGTTGTGGTGATGGTTGGTGAACAGGGGGTTGTTAGTTACATGAAATTCTGGGCGTCAATACTGAGTTGGCTACGGTTATCCCCAGAATCTCGTTCCTGCTTTTATATATATCCCGGGAGCCGCGGGCGACGGGTCCATCCGAGAAAGTGACCATGAAACAAAAAGCGAAAAAGAAAGAAAGAAAATAAGCTCGAACACAAAGGGGCCAAAAGCGAAGAAGGACTTGCTATCTAGGCTACTTTGTATGTGTGTGTGTGTGTGTGTGTGTGTGTGTGTGTGTGTGTGTGTGTGTGTGTGTGTGTGTGTGTGTGTGTGTGTGTGTGTGTGTGTGTGTGTGTGTGTGTGTGTGTGCACGTGTGTGTGTGTACATGTGGTGTGCACAGGAGTGTGCGTGCACGGGTGTGTATGTCCACATGAGAGTTTGTGTTTGCAGATCGGGGTGTTTGTGTGTGCACAGGTGTTTGTGTTTGTGTATGTGTGTGTAAGTGTGTGTGTGTGCACGGCTATGTGTGGGTGTGTATGGGTGTACATGGGTATGTGTGCGTGGGTATGTGATTGCATGTGATTGCATGTGTGTGCATGTGTGCACGTGTGTCTGTGTGTGGGTGGGTGTGCATGGGTGTGAATGGGTGTTTGGGTCTGTCCAGGTGTGTGTGTGAGAGAGAGAGAGAGAGAGAGAGAGAGAGAGAGAGAGAGAGAGAGAGAGAGAGAGAGAGAGAGAGAGAGAGAGAGAGAGAGAGAGAGAGAGAGAGAGAGAGAGAGAGAGAGAGAGAGTGTGTGTGAGAGTGAGTGTGTGTGTGTGTGTGTGTGTGTGTTTTTGTATCTGTGTGTTGGGGGGGGGGGGGGGGGGGTACAAGTGTACAAACATATACATGATAGTGGTCACACATGTATGTGTATGGTTGTGCATATGGTATATGTGCATCCATATGTGTATGTACTTGAGTATGTGACATATGAATATGCAAGCATCTGTGCAGGTGAATGCACATGTATGTGTGCAGTGGATAAATACAAGTGTGAAAATGGTAATAAGCATAACTGTAAGCAAATCTGTATATTTCCATTGTCCTTCAGTGTGGTTTGTTTCATGGTGCAAGCCAGGGCTGTGCTGGTATGTGCTCTGCAGTGCTGTAAGGTGTCGCAGTGCCAGACAATTTGTACTATGGTTGATCTCTGGATGTAAGGCTAGGGTCCCTCAAATTCATATACTGATGATGTTAGGTAAGAATTGATTTCTCTCTCTTAAAAATTCAGGACAAAAAAATATACCAAAGAAAAAATAAATATACAAATAAAGTGATAATAGTAATGAAACCAAACCTGAAGTTAAACTTAACTTGACATTACAGTCTACACACAAAAGAGAAATGTGGATGGTATTCATTCATAAAATCATTGTCAATTACATCATGATATTAACTTTTTCACAATGGAAACATACACAGATTACTTCTAACTTTTAATTACAAATCACATTACAATGGCATGCTGAACTAACTAAATAAATAAAAGTTTCTTTTAATCAAAAAACAATTACAGATAATCAATTCATGTTTTCACACTTATAAAAGATGCATCTGCAAGTGTACATGTTTGTTTATGTGCATGTAAATGCCTATGTAGGAAAAATTTAACTACAAGAGAAAGGTAATATACATATAAATATAATTCCAAATGGCTATATGGTTAAAATCACTACACTTGTACAAACAGCCAAAAAATGGCATCTCTAATAAAATACTTTGGCATTCCCTACAGCACAAGGTATATCAATTTACTGAAAAAGTATATATATATAATAATCTATCATAAATTGCTCAACTTGATACCAGTTAGCATTTTCTACAATGCATGTTAGTCACCTAAAGAGAGCTTTGAAAGGAAGCATCTTTCACCTGCTACACATACGAAGCACTTATGTACAATGAGAGGTTCTTCGTATGTAAAGATAAGGCAAATACTGCATTGTTTTTGCGTGTTTAACTGTACAGATTTTATCTCTATGTTTCATTTTTAGTTAGTCTTACATTCATGTAGATAATGGTATTTGGCAAATATGGATATTCTATGAATAAAAGGAAATAAGGAAATAAGTACAACATAGAAAACAAAATGGATAGGTTTATTACAGCAATAGAATAATAAAAAAAAAAAAAAGTAAAGAATATGCTACAAAAATGCATAAAATAAATGGAAGTAATCACACGCACACACTAATTCAAGCAAACATGGAAGCAGATACTCAACTGAATCACTCTCACGAAATCCAGTAACTGACCCGGAAAATCCCTTTCAAGAAAATGCTTAACGGTACCACCTCCAGGAAACAGAGCAAACACTAGAGTTTGCTGAACTGGAAGATAATGACACTAAACATGTTACAATAATGACATCTACATGGGAAAAAAAAAACTAATTTGGTCTAAACATATTAAAAGATAAATATGTTCTAAATCTACAAAAAGAGAATGAATGATCTATCATAATTACACCCAATATCATTCTCACAGGCTTACACAGGCATGCATACACACACACACACAATCTATAAACCTTTATAATCATTTATCCATCCATCTGTTCAATCTACATGCAAGGTAACTGCAAGGATCACTAGAGAAATATTACATTTCACACAACTATATATTTCTTCTTGTATCTACAACAAATATAAAACTACAATCTGGAGTTTATAAAATAACTTGACCTGGGGCTGGTTGCAAGATATATTTGTTAATTTCAAGTTTTAAAGCACAATATA
>NC_091561.1:39339659-39357159 GCF_042767895.1 Penaeus vannamei
TGGTTTCTACAGAAAATCATGTGATGCCCTTGTCTATTGAGCATTCAGTTTATCTTCACCCCTTTAAATATTCTTTAGTTTGATGAAGAAAACAGTGTAGTTCACGCTCGGATATTTCCCTGTATTTGTCTTTTTCTATTGCAATTGCTGACATGAAAATTAGAAACTTATTTAGAAAACATTATATAACCAACTCTTCATACAATAACACCTCTGTATAATTCACAAATGTAGTATCCATATCAAAGTTTATTTCTTCTTCTTCTTTTCCTTGCAATTACCCTAGTAACTCCTGAGAATATTTTAAGAATATAAAAATCATAACAATCTACATCAGCCATAGAAAGCTGACCTTCACCTCTAGACCAATACATCTCAGTATATCTATAAGTACATCTAAAAGAGATTTCACTCATACAAATTACAGAATTCCTTATGCCTTCACCTCCTTCCCTGACCCATATCCTTGTCAAGACTACTGTCAAAGTGTTATATATCCAAGTTGATTCTTCTTTAATTCCCCATCTTGCTATCCTGGTAAAGATTCTTATGATATAAATTAATCTTACTATGAAATGGGAAGAGAGTGTAATATGTACAGTATATACATAAAGTGCAGAAGGGTGAAATATGTACAAAAATAAAATCACAAGATCATACCTTTCTGTGATGTCTGAATTTCTTCATTTCTAGCCTAATATCTGTATTTTCTTATACTATTTTTGTCTATCTTTAAATCTACCATTTCATCAGAAAATAAAAAAGAGAATACAAAGATTAAACAAATGTACAAAAAATACATATATATACAAAAGAGCAGAAAGAAATCCATGTAAAATGATAAATCCAAATGTAAAAAAATAATAATAAATGAATTAATCAATAAAAAAAACATCAAATATAACATAATGACTGATTCACCACCTTTCATGTGAAAGCCTGAAATATGCTTTGTTTTAATATCCAAACATATACATAAGAAAAAAGAGGGGTAAATAACAAAATGAACTCTTTCTTTTTACATACTTTATTCATCCCATGTGTGGATGAATGAACATGTGTTTAAAGAAGAACACACACACATTAAATATTGTACTATCTCTTATATATAACTATGTACTAAAATCATGAAAAAAGTTATAAAAGAATGAAGCAGTAATGACTGATTCCCATAACACAGCCACATACAGATCTTGTTCTACGATAGGAGCCAGATATGGTGTTATGTCTCCACCTCCAAGCTTAAAAATCTACCGCCTTGAATAGGTGAACATCTGTGAAATATAATCAACAGATGAATAGCAGAGAAAGAGAAAAAAATTAAATAAAAACAAAAACAAAAAATCATTTCTAGGTCCAATCAATTTGTTCTGAGACTCCAGGATGTAAATGGGGACAATGTGACTCCATCATTTGGCAGGACTGGATTAAATAACCTTTTTTGCAATCCTCATGCAGTGCACAAGCGTGTTGCAAGCTTAATCCTATGACTAGATATGATTCCACACAAGCTACAATAGGGGTTCCCCCTGGTAGCGTCTGGGCTCGGGGAGACGGCCAGACACACACGAGGAATACGAGGAGGACAAATGTTCAGACAAGGAATAGCCGCGCCAGTCCTCCTCCTCCTCTTGGTCAGCCAGGGAGGAAAGCGAGGTGTAAAGCTGCTGAAATAAGGCACAGTCCGAGTCAATTTGAACACTTAGAGAGAGACTAAAAGTGGGAGAGGGAGAGAGGGAGAGAGACAAAGAAAGACATAGGGATGCCATAGTGTTAGTGGATGTTATGCTCTAGGGATTGGCAGAGGAAATCAAGCAAGTTAAGTGGAAGCATGGGAGATAATGGGTTGGAGGATGGGACATTTGGGGGGAATCAGGAACATGCTAATTTCCAGAAGCACCACTGTTGGATTTTGTGGTTTTAACTTGGCATAGGAAATGACTGTAAATGCAATATCAACAAAATGCAAAGTGATTATCGACAACTTCTATTCATGCCTGAAGTCTTTCAATCTTTTCCTTCTTTAATTTCTTGAAGTCTTGCTTGGAAATTCTAGTGATACTTTTAAAACAACAGAATTCTTAGGCAAGATCAAATATCAATTCCTTCATTTTTCATAAAACAGTGATCATCCTAATACATCTTTCTTTTCAAATACTATGCCTTTGTATCAAGCCACCAGTCTTTGTTCCACACTTGGTCCTTATAAGACCCAATCAGAGAATGCTGAAAGGAAGTCCCTGGCTACTTCAGCCACACAAAGGAAAGTGCATATTTGTAACAAGAGAGGACACTGCTACCCAAATCTTGGCTGCTGAAGTTCTGGAGATTACAATGTTCAATAAGAATATGAAATAAATTTTGCAAGTATTGGAATTCCTTTGCCTGGGTTTACTTTGTCTAACTTTTATCTATCTTGTAGTATGTGAATGCATTAATAAGCTTCTAAATGCATCAGGCAACACAAGGGAAAATGGCAACATGCTTGATATTTCTTTGAGCCTTCTGTCAAGGGCAAATTTCTTCTTCATGGTTCAAACTTCAGAAGGATTTGGGCAACAAAAGGGATCATCTGAATCTCTAAAGTTTCAGTGTAGTAATAATCACAAGAAAACATCACAATAATGGTACAAAAAAACAAAAACTCAATCATGAGTGGATTATCATAAAATAAGGAATAATGAAGGACCATTAGACCTAAAACCTTCACGAGGGGTTAGGGGGATGGGCAGTAATTAGCCACTTACCTGCGTCAGCTGTTCGGTTGTGGTCAGGAGCCTCGCTAAGGGGGCGCAGCAGAGGGGTGTTGTGTCTAGCAGAGTGGGGCGACTGTTGGTCAGGAAAGGCTTCATGAACCTCACGTCAAACTGCGACCAGATGCGGAAAAGCCAGGCCTTCTCATACTTGCTTGAGCTGCTGCTGGTCCCCTCGACAGGGCCTTCTCCCCCATCCTCCGCCCCAGGCCCCTAGAGGTAATGGAAAAAATTAAATATCCCAATATTAAAAATGGAGATGTCAATAATGGTCATGGTTATGATCTTAAAAATGAAAAATTGTTTTTGTTGATATTTTCATCAGAATTACTGGTCATCAGTGAATTCATTAATTTTTTTTTCTCTCTTTTCCTGTGGGTGGGAGCAGGTGTAAGTGCGTTGGTTCAATTAGGTGTAAGTGTGGGGGTTCGGGTGGGTGTCAGTGTAAGGATGAGGGTAGATGTGAGAGTAGCTATAGGTGTAAGTATAGGTGTGGGTGTAGGTGCAGGGGCAAGTCTGGGTATAGGTGTGGAGTGGAGATAGATGTAGATGTGGGAGTGAAGATGTATGTAGCCGTGGGTGTAGAGTGGGTGTAGGTGTGAGAGTGGGTGTAGGTGTGAGAGTGGGCATTGGTGTGAGAGTGGGCATTGGTGTGAGAGTGGGCATTGGTGTGAGAGTGGGCATTGGTGTGAGAGTGGGCATTGGTGTGACAGTGGGCATTGGTGTGAGAGTGGTTGATGTGCTGTAAGCGTGTGGGTTTAGGCGTGAGGATGGATGTAGGTGAGCGTAGATGTGGGGGTTTAGGGGTGTGTGTAGGTGCAGATGGGAGAGTGGGTGTAGGTGTAGGGGTGGGTGTTAGGGCAAGTGTGGATATAGGTGTGAGGTGGGGAAGGGTGCAGGTGGGTAGATGTGTTGTGGGTATTGGTGTGGGGATAGCCGTATTTGCATTTGCACTTTTAATAATCTAAACCAAATATATCTACTAATGAGCATAGAAAATATCAATGATAAATTCAGTTTTAAAGTTTAGAATAGTAATGTAAAAGCTGAAACTGAAAAAGCATAAAATAGCTTTACATATTACCACAAGTGATTTCTGTAGAAAAAAATATATATATTGATTAACTATAAACACCATATACAATCCACACTGTAATCAAGGAAAAAAAAGCGAATATCTAAAGCAAAATTCCAAAAAAGAACACATGGAACTTTATCATTCTAAAAATACAGTTAGAATCAAGTGTGGTGTCCCCCCAAAAAATTACGCAAGACCAATTTTGCATAACAATGACATTTTTTCCAGGATTTTGTGGAAGCATAAGATTTCTGACAGTAACCATACATTCAAATATATAATCCCAGCACACAATTCTCATACAGACAGAACTCTCAGATTCAGCAATAAAGAAAGTGGCCACCCTTCTACTTCCACAGTTAACCATACACAATAAAATTACTAGAAACTGAATCAAATTCATTCTGTTGATTACACAATATGAACTCAATGCAGCAAGGAGAAACCACAGTAATCCCCATTCTGCTATGCACACAAACACCCAAACAGTGTACATCTATTGTATGAATAAGAATAAATTTCTTTCACATCAACTTTTTCTCATATCTATATAGTCAACACTTCTCACAATCATTAATTCAAAATGTGCTTCCAATAAGAACCCTCTTTGAGGGAGACTCCCTAATGACTCTATTTTTTGCCAAAAATATGAGATGAGAAAGAAAAAAATACAAAATGGAGAAAGAAAATCAGAAAAGTAGAAAATGCAGGGAAAAAAATGAAACACAGAGGATGAAGACATCCATATCATCAACCAGAACTATCATGCCTTTGGCAATAGTACAAGTGTAATTGTATGATCATTGGAAAATTAAGAGTAAAAAGATAAAATTAATGATTCATGATTAATTCACTGCCAACACTTTTTCTCCTTTTCAATAAATATAAAAGTCTATGGTTTGACTGCATACTTTTTAAGCTTCAGTTTCCAATCAAGTTGTGTGATTGTTCAGTGCCATTCCTAACGTTCAAGATATACAAGGATTGTTCTACTCTATCTAGTCATCTTATTTATTCATTCTTCCTTTTCAAGGCTATGAAGTAAATCAGCTTTTTGAAGTGATCAGTACACTGAATAGATGTTTCCACCTTTCACAGTTGAAGGCTTAAAGTATATTCTACAATATTTTCATAAATGTATATATAAAAGGGAAAATGACCTTCCAATATAATAATATAAACCCCATTAATGAATGTAAAAGAAAGATACTATCAGGACACTCAAAATATTGCTTCAAATATTCATGTGAAAATATTTGCTTGCATGCTAACCCCTTGATGGTGAGCTTGAGAGCAATGCATCTCTCATAGGCAAGCACATTTTTGACAATTCCCATTGATCAAAAACCTTGTTTTCCATTATAAAACCAGTTGGTAATGGCAAGAAAAATGAAAATACAAGAAGAAAGTTCAGATTACAGGCAATTATAAAAAGCCATATAAGGCTAAGGTCACAATTAAGTCACACTTTTATTCATCGAGGTCAATAGGCACATGATATGCATACATGGAACGTGACCAAAAAAAAAACCTCAAACTGGAATATAATGCCAAATGCCTGTGTCCAGACAAACATAGCCTTCTGTCTCCAATAACAGAGTGAATCAGGCTTTGTGCTTAACCCACATTCCCGGCTGTCCCGCCGTCTTCACCAGACCTTGCCAGAAACACAATGGCTCTAGGTGGTATGACAAAAACTGGGCCATTGTGCACAAGAATGCCCTATGTTGAGCATGCTAAACAGCTGTGTCCTTCTACCTTTGATCACAGCCATACTCAAAGACAGCAGTGAAGAGATATGGTTCATGAGCTCCATATTTCTGGCATATGCAGCTGACTGTTATCAGTACCTGGTCCAGTTTGTCATGCATGCTTGCGTGTGTGTGTGAACTACGTGTCAGCTTGAAACATATTTGAGCATTTGCTGCCATCAAACATTACACAATACATGTTCAGAGCATCTTCTGTTACATGTTTCTAGAAAGTTCTGCCATATTTGTAAAACATTTTGGCAAAGTTTCAAACAATGTTTGGAAGTAAGTGTGCCCAGCCTTTTAAAGGATCAAATAACAAATATTTGCTTGACTGTCAGCCACTTTAAAATACATATTCACAAACCATCTGCAACTTATATCTATTAGTGCAAAGTACCTATCAAGGTAACCATGCAAGAGTTGTTGCTTCTTCTGAGTCCACTTACTCTTCTAAAAACAAATAATAAATGCCTTTTTATACTGATTAGGCAGAAAACTCATTATCTCTATAGTGATACTTTTTTCTTTCTCATTTTATATCTAATCTATTTTTCTGCATGCATATGAAATCCATCACATTTACCAACCTGTAACTATATAAGAAAAAAAGATTACAAACCATAAAACGATGGACAAACTGTCTTTCATTATAATTCAAATTTTCTTATGCACTTCATTACGTCCATTAACCATGAAACTTCTTGCTATTTGAAAGTCATAACACCCCTTACCTGCCAACAGCACAGCACTAATTTCCTTTTCTTTCTATACTAATATTCCTATTAACCTAACATCGCCATGTTTTCTCTCATAAACAACAAATCAGAACAAAATTTGCAAGCCATCCAGTCACTGACAGAAGTTCTGAGTCTCAACTGCATCCAGGACTGTAGATCTCAGGCCAAGCACTTATTCTTGCTTTATCTCTGTTGGTCTGTTCCTCTTACAAGCAGATTCACGAGGCGCGGTCCCCCTTCTTCATCAGGAGTGACGTGGAACTTCTGTTTAAGTCCCCCTTAAAAAAATTGAGAATCGATGTCCCTGAAGAGAGCTCGTGGTGGGTGAAGCTGTTGTCACATAAGCAATATTTACAGTGACAGATTTGGAGTGTTACAGCATGATTAGTAATAAAAGCAGTAACTGTGGGGCAGACTTTCTTCATTTCCATTTTTTTTTTTTCACTGGTTGTGTAAGTAGCTTTCTCAATTTTCTCAGCATGTATTTGCAATCTTGGCTATGTACAAAGTTCATATAAAATAAAATAATAGTCATAAGATGCATACACTAATAGCATAAAGATAAGATGCATGGTAATGGCATTATTGTTCTTTGTTACAAGCAATTCCTTAGCAGAATTAGGTTCTGATCTGAGAAAGGAGCATTATAAAGAAAATAATAAATGAAAATAATAATATATAAAATATATATATAAATAGTAGTGTTATATAATCCTGAGATTTCTAGTAGTGCTATTATCTTGCACTACAAAGAAAATTAATATCAGCATTCACAATCAATGCTATACAACAAAACAAATCATAAGCATTTACAAATACATACAGTAATGAAAATGTGTTAATATATAATACCTGTGTTATTAACTCTATGGCATTAGCAACAGACGACCTATTACATAATGAATCCACATCCTGACTGCTGGGATGAGGTCTTGCAAGCCTGAATAACTAGAACAAATAGCTAGGTCTGAAGGACTGCACACTTATTTATACCCCTTCTCTATCAATTTTTTTTTGTCATTATTGCCTCCAAAGGTTTAATCCTGAGGAAAATATCTGGGTTTAAAATCTAGTCTAGTAGAGCGAAATGTTAAATTCGCAGAGAAATGTTTGACCCACTGAAGATAGGTGATGCAACTGTGAATAATCACTGATGAAGGGTGATGCCTTATCATATCATGAGTTAATCGCTCAAATTCAGAGACACTAGTGACACCTTAAACAGAGAACCAGATTGGCCTCTCATGCCCGTCATCCAATCACTGTTGGCTCCGGCATGCGAAAGCTCAACATTATTGGCTGGCAGGCACAAGATGCTGGTCCAGCTCTCTGTTTAAGGTGTCCAAAGTGTCTCTAAATATGAGTGAATATCCCATTCTGCAGTGAGATCTCATGTGCAATATTGCAAGCCAGACAATCATCCAAGCATTGAGATGAGCAAACTAATGAATACCTGTCATTGCTTAACTTTACTGAACGCCATTACTGGGTTAGCAAATAATGGTATTGCCAGACAAGGAGAATGTTATCTTACTGCATCTTGTACAAAGAAAAAATACTAAAATTTATCTATGTTAGAGTATCATCAAAGTCAAGAAAGTATTCTATTCATGATTCATAATCTGTCAACAATGGAACAATAGAGCTACACCTACTTTCCTTAGCCTTGGTATTCCTACTCATGCGATTGTACCACTCCTACAAATATATACAATTCACACTTAATGATCATACACTTTAGAAATGGCTCTGGTATTTCCAGTTATGAAAGGCTAAACAGAATTAAGATGCAGTATCACAACATCCACCAATTTCCTTTTTTAACCATTACCAGTTTAGCTTTCTAAAAAATCAGATCAAATCTATCTATCATGTTATACCTAATGTTATCATAACACTGAAAATGTGTCAGTTAATTCTGAAAGCACAGGAGAGAAAATGTCAGTACTAATGCAACATAATGAAAACAACCATGAAGACTACTGATGTTACTCTTTTTAAGATACGATCCAATATCATACATGGATTTCTGAGAGAGAGAGAGAGAGAGTGAGGAAGTTATGAAACTGGAACGCAGGTTTAATTTCCTCCATCAGATAGTTTAGCAGTGAGTGAGGTTTAGTGGCCGAGTGGGAAATTAGAAGACTGCCATATTAGAAATATTTAAAGAGTACCCAAATTTCATGAAAAAAATAATAATTAATAAAAAAAATAATAATAATCACCAAAAGCCTCCCACCCTGATTTTTCAACATCTGCTTCATAATTGTGCAGTAATGAGTAAATCATTTCATACAAAACATTCACAATTCTAATACTAAAATATCTTTGATCAGAGATCTACACAGCATTCCGATGCCTGTTCAACATCTTCCATAAAAGGAATGATATACAAGCAATGAATGCACTGAAGGGGAGGGGGGGAAACACCAATAAAAAGAAAAAATGAAACCTCAGCTCTGACACCATTAACTGTTAAAGAAACGATGTTCATGTAGCAATCACGAGACAATTTTTTTTCATCTATGCTACAACACATAGGGAGTAAACAATGTAGCAAACACAGACACCATGTTCTTTTGTTTTTTTTTCTTTCTTTCTTCTTTTTTGGAGGAGGGGTAAGGATGGAATACTGTGCTCCATTTGGGTCTAAGACTTAGTAACAGTTTTCTTGTTATCTTTGCAAAGAAAAGATTACAGAAACATCAAGAAAAAAATATATATAAACACACAAATAAAAGGGGAAAAGGGGAAAAGAAGACGACCAAATTTATAAATAACCAAGTTCCCTTTTTTTGTCTCGAAAACAAAGAAAACACGAACGAAAAAAAATAGATACTCCATACGTGGCACCTTTTGGATCTGGCACACACACAAAAAATTGCAACTCTACAATTAGATAAAAAATTAATAAAGAAAGAAATAGCAATAACACTCTAAAAAACAAGTGCTTTTATCTTAAAAAGAACCAATGACAATGTCCTCAATATGTCACTGCCAAAAATCTGTAATATTAGCTTCATGTATGTCAAACCGAATATCATGTAAGTTGGGTATTGTAGTGAACTTTCATCTAACTAACATATGATCATGCTTCGCTGCAACTTAAGCTAAATACACTGTCGGGTGATAAAGAAATGGTGAAATAAGAGCCAACGTAACATACATATAAGCACCATGGACAAGCACAAATACACAAAAACAAATTATAGAAAAAAAAATAATAATAAATAAAAATAAACAGCTTGTACACAAGGGAAAGAATAAGCTTTGTGAAACTAAACTGAAGAAATAAAAAATAAATACTCGAGATGGGCTTACATAGTCGGGGATGTCTACTTACTACGAGCCATTCCCCATGCAAGGGACAAAGAAATAAAAACAAAAAGATTGGTTACGTACCCTGCCTTCGTCAATGCTTTTGTAATCCTGAAACATCAAAACAAAACACGTTTTGATGGACTTCTTAATTGTAAAAACTCATATAGAAAAACAATGAATATGTAAAGTACTTAATAAGCTGCCATAAAAAAGAAAGAAAAAAAAAAGAAAAAAAAAAAGAAAAAAGGGAGAGAGAGAGAAAAGTAATCTATATATCATGAAACTTCTTATCTAGACAAATACACTCTTTATTCTACACATACACCTGCAAAGAGAAGTGTGCTTAAGTACTACAAACCAGTGCCAACCAAACCTTACTGTGCTGCGTCCAATGCGGATGGATATTTATACTAAAGCAATGCCGGCTACCTTCCTGCCTTACTGAAAATCTCAATACAGGGTGTGAGTGTCTTGTGAAATGAGAAAGATGTGCCACGCAGGGAGCATTTCAGTGACTGACACTGTCATTGGCCAGAAGAAAACAAAGGGGAAACAGAGACTGAAGGAAACACAACCGATTGAGAGTACATATGAAAGAAAACGTAATAACAATGAATAACTGAGAAAAAAAGGGGAAGTAGCTAAATAAGAAAAAAAAAAAATAATAATAATGAATCAATAAATAAAAACACCAAGTTTTGCCTGGCATTAATAAAGAAAAAGAAAAAAAATGCACTCTTGGCATTTACAAAATTTAAGGTCCTTATCACAATAAAAATTAAGTATATAATGATTCACAACAATTTTGGAGACACACTTCTTTCAAATGCTTTGACTACCTCTAATAATTTTCAGAAATCAACATCTATTTTTGTTCTTCTTATATATTTTCTTCTTAAGTTAAGAATCCGACACATTATCCAAAAAAAGAAAAGAAAAAAAAAAATGCTATATATATATGTGCTTACAATGGTCCTATACTACGTAGCAAAAACCAGGTCAATTCGCAGACGATTCTTGAAGAACGTAGGGCGAATGCATGGTATATCAATATTGGTGGCTTACCATCTATTGCAACGCCACATAACTGCATAACATCGGAACGCATAAAACAAATTCCAAACCTTGGGTGGCAAATTTTGTAACTCCTCCCTAACCCTCTCACATGCAGTGATAAACAAGGAAAGATACCCATGCAAATATCATTGGTGCTTCTCTGAGCCACTGCGGTAATATGCAATTGCATCTTAAAGTTCGAGGCCACAGGGATTTTTCATGCATGTTTGTGAGAGGGTTAAGCTTGCTCAACTTATTGTCTATGGAAAAAAAAAAAAAAAAAGAGAATTTTAAAAATCATATAAAATAAAGTAAAATTAACAAACAAAGGAAATAAATCTGAAGCATTCTAGACTTTCATAATTCCTACTTACATTTCTGATTGGCTGGAACGATGTGTTTAGGTGGTGGGTCTCATCATCCTCCACATCAACCCTAAAAATAAAACGAGAATGGGATAATAAATGTCCTTTCGTTGACACAGCAATAACCCAACTTCCATATATATTGGATCTGCTTCCCGACTCCATATAATTTCCACTGGGAGTGAAACATGACCACTCTTGCAACTCAACTCCAAAACATCTACTGAAGCAAGCCACACATTTCAAAAACATTAGTATTTGTCTGGAATTACTGGAGTTACACATTCTCATAACTGACACACAAAATTATCTGGCAAATCAAAAATCTGGAAATGCAAAGCAATATTGGTATGCTGCTGCTAGTACATACAAGCCATTTCCAACAAATGTAACATCCACTTTTTAATTTTCTATTTTTTTACACCTAATTTGCTGAAAGCCACACACTAGTTCACAGGCATTGTATTTTTTCACCAAAATCTGTCTTTTTCTTTTCTGTAGGCTTACCCTTCACAGCATCAATATACCAGCTTCATTTTCTGTCAAAAGATTGGTAGAGGAATGATGATACAGAATCAAATAACAGCAAATATGTGTTCATATAAACTATAACCAGCAGACATATTCTTTTGCTGCATTTGACTTCACTTTCCACTGTTGTATTTACAAGAAAACATACTACACAATTAGGTAAAAATTTGTTTGATATCTATTTTTCTCTTATTGTAAGGGGATCTAATGATTGTTCATTGCAAATTTCATTCCTCTTTCCAGAATTTGAGTGCATACTTGAAGCTTTTCACGGACAGTTTGAACTATGACTGTGTAAGTCAACTGGGGCAGTCTTCTGTTCCCATTTTCAAGAAACATATGGAGTAAATTTTTTATTAAAAACATTTTATATACATCAATTAGCTATTCTTCTAAATAGATTAATGAATAAGTAGTCTTCCATATACGAGCTACTACTTAGCCTTAAAAGTTTTCCAAACAAATAATTTCCAAAACTAAGAATTTTGTAAGAAATCCATCCCAGCAATCTCACTTCATGCTTACTTGAAATATCTTGTTTACTCTCCATTCTAAAAGTGCAATGCCATTCATATAATATGCAATGCTACCAGTTCTTACTAATCCTAGATAGTTAATGCAAAAAATGGCTAGCAGTCATCGAACTATGCACACATTGTCTTCCCTTTTTTCAATCTAGTACTACACTGAGAAGTGCCAAAAGAGGTCTTTACCTGACTGAAAGTATGCTCAGTGACTTTGTCCATGATATTAAGAGATAATAAACATGATTAAGGTAACCAAGTCAAATATCCACAACTAAAAAAAAATATAAAAGATTTATTCACTATATATCAGTCAATGCATAGACCAAATTTCAGACACAGATATTATACACATCTGGTTGTGCAATATATAAGTAGGAATAAGGTCCACTGCAGCTGACAAGAGGCACTGGGTAGTAGTAGCGAGATGTGAAAGTGACACGAGAAGATGAGTGAGAACTGAGGAGAGGAGACAGAAATAAAGAAAGAAGAGGAGACAAGAAAAAAGAGACAAAAAGAGAAGAGAAGGGTGAGCACAGAAAAGTGTGAGTTTTAAATATTACACAAAATAGGAAAAATACAGTGAAAGAGAAAAGACAAAGAAGAGAGAATCAAAGATAATAACACAACATTACTACACCAGCAAAATCTACTAAAAAAAAAGCACCACTAAAAAACATTTTTCAACTCACGGTATCCCAAGCCATGAGAGGACCTGGGTGGTGAGGCCGCCGCATAATATAACAGTTACTATGACTATCAGCGACGTCGTGGTTAGGATGGCCTTCCGTGCAGTGCTGCTGGTGTTGCGAATGGCAAGTGCAAAGGCTATTGCTCCTCTGAGACCTACATTGGTGGTGATAAGAAAAGAAAATAATAAAAAATTAGGAAAATTTGTTTACATAAATGCCGATATATTTTTTTTCTCTCTCTGCGCTAAGTTTGACACTGAAAAAGTAACAACAATGCTAAATAAAAAACATAAAATTATCATACACCTGACAACGAGAATTACCATAATCATAACAGCAGAGAAAAAATAAAAATAAATAAAGAATACCCAGGAACTGACAAAACTTCAGGTTTAAACTGCATCCACAGAAAAACTGTCCATTTCCCTCACCCGAGAAGAACAACATGTTCATGAAGTTGATGGGGATCTTCGGAGTCCGACCGAGGTTCAGCAGGAAGGAAAGAGGGTAGACACACATGAAGCGCCCTGCGATGATGGCTACAAAGGCAATGGAGATGAATCCCACATCCCACTTGTGGTGGTCAAAGGTGAACATAGAAACCCCGATGTATGAGAAGATAAAGTTTTCTGAGAGGAAATTGAGGAGTTCGAACAGTGTCTTGGTAGCAACGCGACTCTCCGCAGAGAGGTTGTTGTAGGTGTAGTGGGCTTGGCAGATTCCACAGAAGAGCACAGCCACAATACCTGGAAAGTTTGGGTGTAATATTTAGTATTTCACTCCTTCTATTTATGCCAGCTAGATCCAGTGCTGCAATATATTTATGTCTATCTTTTTGTACAATAAAAAAATTATAAAATAATCTGCTATTAACGCACTAAGAAAATAATTATAACTAACTGTCATTCTGCAATACATCCATAAAGGAATGTGTCTGTCCTTCTCATACCAGGCCATTCCCCACTCTAAGTTAACACAAGTAGCTAGAGTCAGAAGCCCCTGAGTCATATATAAGGAGTGTCTGGGGAGGCAAAGGGGGGGGGGGGGTCAGCCTTGAGGAGGCCCCACTTTTGACTCAGTAGACCTAAAGTGATGATGGCAAAAATACATTGACTTCTTGTCTTCTCACTGGGATTTATATAAATTGATCATATGAAAAAAAATTACACTTTGATAAACATTTTTTAACATTTTTGTAACAATCCTGATACATCTCATAATTTTGGGAGATTTAAAAAGTCCATGATTTAATGGGTCTCACTATAGCAAAAAGATATCCCAGAGAATTAGTACTAGATATTATGACATTTCTCCATCAATAACATCCCGTCAAAAACTGCCCAAATACCCCAAAACCCCAATACCCTAACCCTGACCCCTGCTAAACAAGGCCCTGACCCTCCCCATCTTCCTCTTTTAACCCCTTACCTGTCAAGTCCGCTGCCTCTGCCATGAGGAAGGTAGAGTACGACATGAGGACAAAGAGCGCCGTCTCCAGCAGCGGGAAGTCCTTAAGGCGTGTGAACTTGGTGAGGATGGCGGTGAGGCAGCCCATGACTGAGCCGATGAGGAATGACATGCTGAAGATCCACAGGAAATTGAGGATGGCCAGGAAGAAGGCTGACGTCTCAAAGCCTCCGCTGGCACTGCCATAACTTTCAATGGCACTGGTGACAAAAAAGAGCAAGAAAAAATAAGTATGGAAGCAGTGGGGAAAAATAATAATAAAAAGGAGAAGAATACAGAAACAGACAAGAGGCAAAATCATTAAAAGAAAATACAAAAAAATACAAGAGGTTTGGGAGGAGAGGAAGACATTGAAAAAAAGGGGAAAGTAAAGGAAATAAGGAGAAAATGGAGAAGAAAAGTAAAGAAGGAAAAAGATAGAAAATGAATGACAATATGATTTTACAAATTCCTTTAAAGAGATAAATCATAATTTAAAAAATATACCTGACCTTTGAAAAAATAATTATTATAACAATAATAATAATAAAAATACCAATAATAAACATATTAACACATAAAGCAGATGCTCACCTAGACAAGACAATGGCAACTGCATCGTTGAGAACCGACTCTCCGAACACTAGGGCATAGAGATTGACATCCACGTGGAGGTCCGAGAAGATGGCCAACACAGTGACTGGGTCAGTGGCGGAGATGAGAGCGCCAAATAAAAGGCAGTCGATGAATGAGAAGCTTGAGCTCAACAGCCATAAGAAGCCATACACTAAGCCGCTGAAACAAGGGAAAACCATAGAGGTGTGAGGAGTTAATGTAATACCTTACTTAAAGATAGTTTTGTGCTCCTGAAATCCTTTTTGAGATGGTAGAATAATTTGTTGAAACCGAGTGTTGTGTATCACTTACACATGTATTCTAATATCATAAAAAATGATAATAATAATACAATATATATACGTATATATATATAAAATTAATAATGACAATAATAATAAACAATGCAAAAAAATAACAATAAATAAATAAAAATTCTATTAATACATTTATAAATAAATACAAGGATAAAAAGACTGTCAAAGATTGGGGTTAAATAAGTGGAGACATATGGCATCGACTTACCCAACTACAAAAGTTGATATGGTTGTCCCCAGAAAGGCAAATGTGAAAATGGCACCCAGGTTCTTGAAGAAATGTCTCTGGATGGAAGAGAAAGAAAGAGTATTAATTAGAGTCAATTAGAATAAAAATAAGAGGTAATGATGGAATAAGTTAAGGTGAAATGCAAAAAGATTCTTAAAAAATATGAAGGGATGGCATTTCACCAGCATCTAATGTCAAACTCAAAGGAACTCTCCAAACATAATGCATTATATACATGTATAACAAAAAGATCTGTGCTTAATAACTGATAAATCATAGTATTTGCAAGAGCAAATAAGCTTGTCAATTATACAATTTATAAAGTCTTTAAAAAGCAATCACTTTGGATAGCTTTAATCAAAAGTGGTGACAAAAGAAACTAGTTAACAGAGCATCTTAACTATTTTACGGAGTCCATTGCTACATAAAAAAAAAAAACATAACGGAGTCTTTTTCTCTTCAATTTCACACATACCCTCTTGAGACTGTAGCCAGCACTGAAGATAATGGGAGGCAGCAAGATGTTAAAGAAGATTTCAGGATCAAAAGTTGCCTGAAAGGAAGACAAAATTCAGTACGTCTGGATGAATATCTTAAGGAAGAGGCGGTGGCTACTTGCAAAGGAAGCATGGAAACATACATAGAAGAAAATAATCGAACCATAAAATTTGGCTAAAGTAACCAATATACTATTCTAGTATATGAAGCATAATCATACTGAGTGGAAGAAGCATGAACATATATTCAACATAACTCAGTCCTATATAAAGCTCAAATATGGATCTTTTATAAAACAACCTTCATCCTAAAATATAAATCCCTCTCAGGTACCTAGATGCCAATGTAAACCTAAAACCTAAAACTGAACTAAACTGATAGTATTTTTCCTTGCTTAGTAAACAAACTAACAAACTTACCTTCTGAACAATCTCATCTTCTAGGCTTTCAGGAATCTCTCCCCTGAATGAATATGCATATGTTCTGTTCTGGCTGGCATTTATATTACCTGAAAAAGAGTAAATGACATGTATTCATGATTTTGAGCTCTTCTTGGAACAAACATCGAAGAAAAAATATATCTAAATCAATTTTCTAACCAACTGGTTCTTATCAACAAAAGGGGTTCATTCTGGTGTACAATAAAAATAATGACCAATAAATAATCAAACTCTTTGATCCGGGTGATGTGACTGTTCTGTCATGGAAAAATCTGGGTCAAGGGCTGGATGACATGACCATGCTGTCATCAGAGAAAATGGCCATGGGCCCGGTGACACAAACTTGCCGTCATAAGTGAAGGCCTGGATGAAGGAAAGGACTCATCAAGAGTACAGAAACCTCTTGGAGTATGACTAGACTCATCTGCAGTTTAGGAGGTGCATTCTGCATTAATCCCACCAATAAATGAATGTGGAATGTAATGTGCATAAGCCAGCTCAAGGGAGAATGCCATTTCCAAGCTCAGCATCATATCTTAGGCCATTGTGACCGGCGATACAGTTTGTATTACAAAAATTGAAAATTACAAAAAAAAAAATAGGATATATGACACAAAAATCTTTTTTTTTTTTCTTACTCTGAGTTATTTACTACATAGAGAGATGGAGTATGTGCAAAGAAAATAATCTATTACCATCAGGATAAATCAAATCAAAAGACAAATATTCACAGAGGAAAATGGCAAAACAGCCAAAAATGTTTACGCAAAATAACTTTGCAATGCAGAGGCACAAAGTCACGAGAGTTTGCACATGCCCAGCCTATGTCCCACACACCCAGGATAAGGGACACGTACAAAACCCACAGCCTGCATTTTCTGCCATGTCATTGCCATGATGCAACCGGAACCAACAGGTTAATAATGACAATAATAACAATAAGAAGTAGAAGAAGAAAACTGATAATAACAACATTCACATCTTTGAATATTTACCTGCATGTATATGCATCAAAAAAATTGGAAGACAGCCTAAAAAGATTTTAGTAGTAAAAGCAAACTTGTTACAAAGAAATATGTGTCTATCCAATGCGTTGTAGTCCTGATTGAGGTTTTGGTGCGTAGTCCTTAAACCCATAGGCTAG
>NC_091561.1:39407159-39409659 GCF_042767895.1 Penaeus vannamei
TGTGTGTGTGTGTGTGTCTGTCTGTCTGTACGTATGTAAATAGACAAATACGAATTGATAATCATAAACAGCTAAACAGACAGACAACAACCCTCAACCCCCACTATACGAAGATCCTTTTATCCCTCAAATCATCCCTTAAAAACAAAAACAAAAAAAAAACACGAAAACAAAAACAAAACAAAAAAAGATCCTCCTCCTTCCTCCTTCCTTCGGAATCCTCCTCGAAGGGCTCTTTCCTCCTAGAGAAACGCAGGAAAATGACCCTTAAATCCTGGGCCGAACCTTCCTCTCGGGCGACGCAGCTGGAACACGTTGAGGAGGAGAGTAAGTTTTCGGAATTGTGGAATTGGGAATTAATGTATGTATATATATATATATATATATATATATATATATATATATATATATATATATATGTATGTATATATATACATATTTGGATATATATACATATAAACAATAAATAAATAAATAAATATATGCATATATACATATATTCATATATATATATATATATATATGTATATATATATATATATATATATATATATATATATATATATACATATATATATATATATATATATATATTCGTATATATATACATACATATATATATACATATATATATATATACATACATATATATACATATATATATATGTATATATGTATATAGATAGATAGATAGATAGATAGATAGGTAGATAGATAGATATAGATATATAGATATATATATATATGAATATATATACATAATATTGATAGATTGATAGACAAACATAAACAAGATCAAATCACCAACACTGACAACCAGAACAACAACTGCAAAACAAACCAACTCACCAGAACAAGCAGCACGAGGGACGCCATCAGCAACACGGCTGCAATGGCCACCAGATCTGCAACGAGCAGCCACTTACACCAGGCTGCTTGTCTGCCACTTGTGTTGCTGTGTCGCGAATCTGAGCGAGGAATTGCAAGGGTCAGAAGAGGGTTTAGATAGATAAGGTGAAGTGGCATTCCGTCTAGTAGATACGCAGGTATGTTAAGGGAAAACTTTAACTAAAAAAAAAGAAAAGAAAAAAAAAAGGTTAACTCTAATAAAAAAAAAACGTTAACGGATTTTTTTTTTTTTTTTTAATGTTCTATGATTAGATTATATATGAGTGTGTCTATTAGGGAAAATTATATTTGTTTATTAATGTATCATTATAAAACGTAAGTATATTAAGATATATTAAGGGGTAACGTTAATGGAAAAGGAAGTTGTTGTTTTATAAGATCGCTATATATATTAAGGTATATTAAGGGGGTAACATTAATGCAAAATAAGGTTGTTGTTTTTAAAAATAGCTTATTATTAAATTATATATGACTGTGTCTGCTAGAGATATTTTGTTGCTGAAAGTTCTATTTGTATAGTTAATGTATATTTGTATATCAATGTATCATTTATATCGTGTATTAGGGTATATTAAAGGATAACGTTAATGGAAAGAGGTTGTTTTTTTATCGATCATTTTATAATTAAATTATATATATGTCTGTTAGAGATATCAGGTTGCTGAAATTTACATTTGTTTAGTTATTAATACATTATAACAAAACTTAAGTAACTTTTCACTAAAATTCCATGCTGTTCAAAACACTTCAATACACTTGTTTGTTATCGACTAAACTATGTCAGTTACATAAAAAAAAATTATCCATCTTCATAATTGTCAAATGAGTCATTCTGCAATCCATGATAGTATCTTCTCTTTGAAATCGATGGCTTCAACATTATCAAACTTATTACAGGTTTGAATGTTTCTTATTGAACTGACAGCAAATTGGCTTGTCAGGCCGTAAATACCTTTGGAGTTATTGATTCCTTTCGTAAAATTAGAATCCTGAGAGCCATCATAACAAGGACAAGACAATTAAAAAACAGTAGTTAGGAACGAGGACCAATTACAGATGATATGAAATAAAAAAGGCTAATATATTGGATCTATACACACAGAGAGAAAGAGAGAGAGAGAGAGAGGGGGGGGGGGGGGGAGAAAGAGGGAGAGAGAGAGAGAAAGAATGTACGTCGTGTTTTTGTTACCACCACAGCTATGCCATGACACGTATGGTCATGCTTTTTCCCCATTATGTCAGAGCACACTTACCTACACTTGTAACATCAAAAGTTAGCCTCTAAAAGATGCTGTTTGAGACACTTATTTTTTTGTCTTCCTTTAATTTCCTCTTTATTGCATTCCTCCCAATCTCTTTTCCTGGTGAATTGCACAACTGAATTCGGTAGCTGTCATTTTTTTATGAACACCTAATTACTGCAAACAAAGCACCCAATCTTTCATTAATAACAAGGGGCAAATATTTAATAGTGTGTGCTGAAGCTGTGTGACCAGTTTTCAGAACGTGGGATATAGACAAGTTCATTCTTCTTAATATCAACATTTCAGTATGACTAATGATTTATTTAACAATTTATAATTCTATTTCT
>NC_091561.1:39432159-39437159 GCF_042767895.1 Penaeus vannamei
TCGGGGGTCGGCAAGTTCTACGGCGACGCGCTGGCCTCCGCGAGTGATCCTTATTTGCAGGTATGGAGGGGAGAGGGAGGAAGGCACAAGGAAGTGTGAGGGGAAGGGTGGGGGAAGGAGGTGGAGGGGAAAGGGTGAATGAGTGGATGCGGAGGAGAGGAGGAAGGAGTGGGGATGAAGGGGTGGATGGGGAAGAGGTGGATGGGTGGAGAGGAGGAAGAGGAGGGGAGGAAAAGGAAAAGGAAGGATGGAGGGGGAAGTGGTGGATGGATAGGAAAGAGAGGAGGGGAAGGGAGAGGGAGGGGAAGGATGGAGGGGAAGAGGGTGGATGGAGGGGGAGGGGAAGCGGGGGAAGGAAGGGAGGAAGGTAGGGAGGGAGAGCAGGAGGGAGAGGGTGGATGGAGTAGGAAAGGGAGGTAGAGGGGAGGGAGGGAGGGAAGGTGGATGGGTAGGTGGGTGGGTGGGTAGGAAAAGGGAGGGAAAGGGAGGGAGGGTGGGTGGGAAAGGAGGAGGGAGGGTGTGTTGTGAACACTATGAAAAATTCTTATAATCTATTAAAAAAAAAAAAAAAAAAAAAAAAGCAGGAGGCAATTAGCTAAGAGTGGATGGGTAGGAAAGGAAGGGAGGAGGGAGGGAGGGTAGGTAGGAAGGGAAGAAGGGAGGAGGGAGGGTGTGTTGTGAAATTGAGAAATATGAAAGATTTTCACACTGTATCAAGAAATACAGAAAAAAATACAAGCAATTAGCTAAAATAACTATTTATACCACTACGAATTCGGTATATGATTACTCATAATAATTTACAAGACAATCTGATCGAACACAATAAAAGAATAAACGATACAACACTCATCCCAAAGAAGTATAAACGAAAACAAAAACAAAAGACGATCGAAACCCCCTTTTGAAGACTCCCCGATTCTCTTTGCAGAGTCTGACGCACAGGTTCCAAGACTACTCCCTGGCAGAACCGATCTTCAGGAAGGTTCTCACAGGCGATTCGGTGATGCTGCAGAACCGACCTTATCTGGAGTTCGTTGCCGCCACAAAGTTCACGAATCGAGGTGTATCCCGGATGAGGCTCATGAAGGTCAGGAAATGAGAAGGAGAACGCCAGGGAATCTTTTATTTATTTATTTGTTTTTTTCATTTTATTATCATCATTCATTCGTTTATTTGTCTGGGTATTTATCTTAGAAGGAACGGCGGGAGGGATCTTTTTTATTTATTTATTTGTTTTTTCATTTTATTATCATCATTCATTCGTTTATTTATCTGGGTATTTATCTTAGAAGGGAAGGCGGGAGGGATCTTTTTTATTTATTTATTTGTTTTTTCATTTTATCATCATCATTCATTCGTTTATTTATCTGGGTATTTATCTTAGAAGGAACGGCGGGAGGGATCTTTTTTATTTATTTATTTGTTTTTTCATTTTATTATCATCATTCATTCGTTTATTTATCTGGTTATTTATCTTAGAAGGAACGGCGGGTTGGGATGAATAAAAATCAGTATCAACGAAGATTTAGAAAAAGGAAAAAAAATCTAATAAAAATAACTAACGGTGGAAACTAAACAAAAAAAATCTTCACGAGTTATTTTTCACTTTATTAACAACACTCATTCATTTATTCATCAAATGATTTATCTTAGAAGGAACAACGGGTCGAGAAATGATGAAAAAACAATACCAACGAGGATTTAGAAAAGGGGAAAAAAAGTCGAATAAAAATGACTAACAGCGGATACTTATAAATAAATAAATAAATAAATAAATAAATAAATAAATAAATAAGATAATAACAAACAGCGGAAACTAAAATAATAATAATAATAATAATAATAATGAATAAATAAATAAAAAAAAATAATAATAAAATCAAATAAAATAAAAATAACTAACAGCGGAAACTAAAATAATAATAATAATAATAATAATGAATAAAAAAAAATATTAATAAATAAATTGATAAATAATAATAATAAAATCAAATCAGATAAAAAATAACCAACAGCGGGAACTAAACTAAACCAAAAAAACAAACAAAATCAAACCCTTCTGCAGGAGTGCTTCGCCCCATTCAACATCGCCATGGCCGTGCAGAGGAACTCGCCGCTGAAGAGAAAATTCGACCAGGTCATCGGGTGGATGGTGAGCGCGGGACTCATCCGGCATTTCTTCCTGGACTCCCTCCGTCTGGCGAGCTCGAAGGTGAGTTTGAGGGAGAGGGAAAAGGAGGGAGAGTAGGGAAGGAGGGAGGGTAGAAGTAGGGAAAAGGAGGGAGGGTAGAAGTAGGGAAAAGAAGGGGGGTAGGAATGGAGGGAGAGTAGAAGTAGGGAAAAGGAGGGAGAGTAGGGAAGGAGGGAGGGTAGAAGTAGGGAAAAGGAGGGAGGGTAGAAGTAGGGAAAAGAAGGGGGGTAGGAATGGAGGGAGAGTAGAAGTAGGGAAAAGAAGGGGGTAGGAATGGAGGGAGAGTAGAAGTAGGGAAAAGGAGGGAGAGTAGGGAAGGAGGGAGGGTAGAAGTAGGGAAAAGGAGGGGGGTAGGGAAAGAAAGGGGGTAGGAATGGAGGGAGAGTAGAAGTAGGGGAAAAGAAGGGGGAGGAAAGGAGGGAGGGTAGAAGTAGGGAAAAGAAGGGGGGTAGGAAAGGAGGGTAGAAGTAGGGAAAAGAAGGGGTAGGAAAGGAGGGAGGGTGGGAAAGAAGGGAAATGGGGAAAAGAAGGGAAGTTGGAAAAGGAGAGAGGGAGGGGGAAAGAACGGAAGTAGGAGAGAGGGAGGGAAAGAACGGAAGTAGGGAGAGGGAGGGAGCGTGAGGAAAAGGAGGAGGGCGAGGAAAGAAGGGAGGTAGGAAAAGGAGAGGGTGGGGAAAAAGAAGGGAGGAAAAAGGGGGGGGGACAAGAAGGGAAGTAGGGAGAGGGAGGAAAAGGAGGGAGAGCAGGAGAAAGGAAGGAGGGTGGGAGAAAAGGGGGAAGTGGGAAAGGAGGGAGGTAGGGTGAGGGAGGAGAGGTTGATGTGGGGTAAAAGGAAGAAGCGTAAGGGAAAGGAAGGGAGGTAGGGGAGAGGGGGAGAGGTAGGGTGAGAGAGATGATGAAAAAAAGAGGAAAGGGAGGGAGAGGTAGGGGAAGAAAGGACGAGAGAGAGAGAGAGACGGAGAGAGGGAGAGGGAAATAGGCAAAGTAAAAAAAAAAATCATATCCCCACACTCATCCTCCCCCTTCCCCCCCTTCCCCCCTCCCCTCCTCTCCGAAGGTCAAACCAGGCGCCGAAGGAACCAACGAGGACGACCCGCTCTACGAGGTCACGGGGGGCCTCGCCACGACGGCCACCGGGGTCATCCCTCTCAGCCTTGACCACGTCCAGGGTATATTCTTCATCTTGTTCTTCGGTTGGCTGCTGTCCATGCTCGTGTTCTTCACCGAGGTCTTCGTCGGGGAGAGGTCAAAGGTCAAGAAGTCGCCGGTGAAGGTCCTCGAGTGAAGGGCGTCGAGGGGATTCTTCAGCGCCTCCGTCAGGTCCGCGGCTATGATGCGGATTCTCGTTCGGCGTGCGTGCGTGCGTGCGTTTTTTTTGTTTTTTTTGTGTTTTTTTTCTTTTTTTCCTTTGTTTTTTATTTTTTATTTTTTATTTGTCTCCTTTTCGTCTTCCTTTCTTCTTCGACTCCGTTGATGTTTTGGGTTTTCTTCGTTTTTTTCCCGGTCTTCTACTTTGTTTTCTTCGCCTTCCTCTTCGTCTCCTTCGTTCATGTCTTCGTTTCCATCTTCTTCAATTTATGATTTCATTTTTTCTTCTTTTTTCGTTCCTTTTCTGTATCATTATCATCACCATATTTTTTTTATTTTTCTTCTTCATCTTTTGAGATAAATATTCAAGTCCATGTAGTATTTACTTATTCATTTATTTCATTTACTTATCTATTTATTGTGTAAGCGAGAGAGAGAGAGAGAGAGAGAGAGAGAGAGAGAGAGAGAGAGAGAGAGAGAGAGAGAGAGAGAGAGAGAGAGAGAGAGAGAAAAGAAAAGAGACAGACAGACAGAAAGAGAGAGAGAGAGAGTGAACATGAATATAAAACCAACGCCTTTTAATCAACAAATCCTCATACACTGGATACGCTCTAGACTCACGCCACACGTACGAGAATAAACGTTTCCTTTGTATCCAAAATATACTGACTCATTATTTATCGTATATTATCTACCTACCATCACCATGAAGCATAAAGTCACCAACGCTTCTCACCTTGTAAAGAACACGAATAAAAATATCGCAGATTATGTGTATTTTAATTTTTTATGTCTCGTAGATGAGAAAAAAGTGACAGTTAAGAGTTGTCCTTTTGAGAGAGAGGGAGAGAGAGAGAGAGAGAGAGAGAGAGAGAGAGAGAGAGAGAGAGAGAGAGAGAGAGAGAGAGAGAGAGAGAGAGAGAGAGACAGACAAAGACAGAGAGTGTGTATATGTATATATACATATATATAGATACATATCTGAACTGAGGCGATGTGTTTTGACCTGATCTGATGTGATCTGACCTTATCTGAAGCAATCTGACCTGTTCTGACCTTATCTGAAGCAATCTGACCTGATCTGGTGTGATTTGACCTGATTTGATGTGACCTGACCTAATCCGATGTGATCTGAAGCAATCTGGCCTGATTTGATATGATCTGACCCGATGTGATGTGGTCTGACCTGATCTGATTTGCCCTGTCCTAGTGAAATGTGACCTATCTTACCTGATTTATTTGATCTCACCTGATTTATTTTGAGCTGATGCGATCTGACCTGATCTGATGCGACCTGGCCTGATCTGATGCGACCTGGCCTGATGCGACGTGATCTGACCGGATCTGATGTGATATGACCTGATTTGATGTAGTCTGACCTGACCTGATGCGACCTAACCTGATCTGAAGTGATCTGACGTGACAACTCACATCAGATCAGCTTGCTTCAGATCACATCAGAGTAAGTCACATCAAAATACGGGTAGATCAGGTCGAT
>NC_091561.1:39442159-39449959 GCF_042767895.1 Penaeus vannamei
GTGGATGGTGGAGCGACCATGGACGTCCACATTAACCCGGTGGAAGAGACCATCCGCTTCCACATGGAGGAGCAAGGGAATCTCGGCGATGTGGATACCATTGAGGACTACAGCGTGGTGGGTTTCGGTGTCCTTCTTGTACGGAAAGCTAGTGGATGTAACTGTTATTATCAATTATCTTTACCGTTGTTAGTGTTTACGTTTATGCTACTGTTATTGCTATTATTATCATTATTATTAATATTATCATTATTATTATTATTATTATTATTATTATCATTATTATTATTACTATTATTATTATTATTATTATTATTATTATTATTATTATTATTATTATTATTATTATTATCATTATTATTATTATTATTATCATTATTATTATCATTATTATTATTATCATTATTATTATTATCATTATCATTTTTATCATTACCATTGCTAGTCCTATCTTCACTATAACTATCATCATTATTGTTATCATTATTCTCTTATTTTTCATTATTATTTCTTACTGTCAATGCCAGTGCTGTTATTATCATTATCATTATCATCATTATTTGACATTTTAAGTAATAAATTCTTTTTCGTTTTTTTCTTATCAAACTGTAATTTTTTATTGAATCTGATATTTTTTTATACAAATGGCGACTAACCGTTTTTTTTTCTTTCTTTTCCTTCGTTATCTTTCGTCACTTTTTTCTTATTCTGCCTCTTTTCTGGATCCATTATCTTATATTTTGCTTATTCCCTTCTTCTGTCCCATTTTGCGTAATTGACTTATCTTTTGCTTTATTATCTTTCGTTAACTATATTTCTTCCATTATTCACTTCCTTCTTATTCTCCTTCGGTATCATATTTCCTTCTCTGTCTGTTTTCGTTTCTCCTTTCTTTCGTTATCTAAAAATTTTCCTCATTTCATTTCTTTCCTTATTTGCTTTTACCTTTATTCTTCCTTCCTTTTCCTATCCACTCCCTCCTCTTTCTTCTGTTTTCCTTCCACACTTCCTTCTTCTTCTTCACTTCCTTACCCGTCTTTATCGTCCTCCGCCCTCTTCCCACTTTTGTTCTTCTTACCATTTTATTCCTTCTCTCTCTCTCTCTCTCTCTCTCTCTCTCTCTCTCTCTCTCTCTCTCTCTCTCTCTCTCTCTCTCTCTCCTCTCATCTCTCTCTCTCTCTCTCTCTCTTTTCACTGTCTCTTTTTTACCCCTTTTTCCTTCTTCCTCCCTTTTCTTTCTCTCTCTCTTTATCACTCCCTTTTTCTTGTTCCTCCCCTTCTTTCTCTCTCTTTTTCTCTCTCTCTCTCTTTATCACCCCTTTTTTCCTTCTTCCTCCCTTTCTTTCTCTCCATCTTGATCACCCCCTTTTTCCTTCGTCTTCATTTTCTATCTATCTCCTTTATCTCTCTCTTTATCACCCTTTTTCCTTCTTCCTCCGTTTCTCTCTCTCTCTCTCTCTCTCTCTCTCTCTCTCTCTCTCTCTCTCTCTCTCTCTCTCTCTCTCTCTCTCTCTCTCTCTTTCTCTTTCTATCTCTCTTTCTCTCTCTTTATCACCCTTTTTCCTTCTTCCTCCGTTTTCTCTCTCTCTTTCTCTCCTTTATCAGGGTTTCGCTGCCAGCCGCGTGCAGGAGGAGGAAGCATGTTTCATTAGGAAGCTCAGTGGTACTCTGGAGGAAGCCTCAGCTGAAGCACACAGGGTATGTTGGCTTCGGTTATTTCCTGTCATTGTTGTGATTGATGTATTTTGTCTGTTTTTTGTTGATATTCGGTGTTGTTGGTTTATTTATTATATTTTTTTTTTTTTCTTTTTTTTCTTTTTTTCCTTACTTTTTTTCATTACTACTAATAAATCATTCCGTATTACTTTCCTTTCAGTCCACTTTCCCTTCCTCCATATCCTCTTTCCTTTCCACCCTCCTTTCTCTCCCTTCCCTTCCGTCCACTTCCCTTCTTCCTTTCCTTCCTTCCTTCCTTATCCCTCCATCCTTTCCATTCCACCTCTCTTCCTTCCTTCCTTCCTCCCTCCCTTTCTACCTTTCTTCCTTCCTTCCACTTCCCTCCCTTCCTTCGTTTCCACCTCCCTCCCTTTCCACCTCCCTTCTTCCTCCCTCCTCCCTTCATTTCCACCTCCCTCCCTCCCTCCCTTCCACCTTCCTTTCTTCCTTTTCTTTCCACCTCCCTCCCTCCCTCCCTTCCACCTTCCTTTCTTCCTTTTCTTTCCACCTCCCTTCCTTCCTTCCTTCCGCTCCCCAGCTGGCATCAGCGGGTCCTCAGACGAACCAAGGAAGCGAGGAAGTCTTGGCCATCCCTGCCGACGACGCTGAAGAATGGGCAGGTTCTCGCATCATCGAACACTGCGGAGACTTCCCTATCTATAAGCTGGTGAAGACAGAAGAGGATGTGGAAGGTGAGTTAGTGAGGGAGAGGGAGGTGGGAGGGAGGGAGTGAGGGGATGGGAGGAGGGTGGGAGGGAAGGATGGGATGAAGGGAGAAGGGGATGGGAGGGAAGAGGGAGGGAAGGACTAAACCATCATAAAATCTATAAGTTCAGAATCCGATCCCCCTGTCAATATAAATGGAAAGGGGATCTCAACGTCCATTTTCTCTTTCCCTCCACAAACCGAAATCTCCAAAGAAAACGGGAACTCAACCTCCGTTTTCTCTTTCCCTCCTCAAAGAAAACGGGATCTCAACCTCCGTTTTCTCTTTCCCTCCTCAAAGAAAACGGGATCTCAACCTCCGTTTTCTTTCCCTCCTCAATGAAAACGGGATCTCAACCTCCATTTTCTCTTTCCCTCCTCAAAGAAAACGGGATCTCAACCTCCGTTTTCTCTTTCCCTCCTCAAAGAAAACGGGATCTCAACCTCCGTTTTCTCTTTCCCTCCTCAAAGAAAACGGGATCTCAACCTCCGTTTTCTCTTTCCCTCCACCTGAAATCTCCAAAGAAAACGGGATCTCAACCTCCGTTTTCTCTTTCCCTCCAACACCTGAAATCTCCAAAGAAAACGGGATCTCAACCTCCGTTTTCTCTTTCCCTCCAACACCTGAGATCTCCAAAGAAAACGGGATCTCAATCTCCGTTTTCTCTTTCCCTCCTCAAAGAAAACGGGATCTCAACCTCCGTTTTCTCTTTCCCTCCTCAAAGAAAACGGGATCTCAAATGAAATGAATATGATATGAAATCTCCAAAGAAAACGGGATCTCAACCTCCGTTTTCTCTTTCCTTCCGCAGCCGAGAACGCCCTCATGGCCTCCTCCTCCTCCTCGGACAACGCCCTCGAGACCCGCCAAACCTCCGTCTCCTTCCGCAGGTGTTTCTTCTTCTTCTTCATCTTCAAGTGCATCACCACCACCATCACCGTTCCGACCGGCACGACCATCGTCTTCTTCTTCTTCGGCTAAACGACGGGTCTTTCCTCACTTTCCTTTTTTTTTCTTGTTTCTTTCTATCTTCCTCCTTTCTGTCCTCTTTTTTCTCTCTCCTTTCCGTTCGTTCTTTTAGCTATCTTCCCTCCTTCGCCTTCCTCTCTTCTTTTCCGTATTTTCAGTGTCCTCCTTCTTCATTTCTCTCATCTTCAGCGAAATGGAGGAAGAACAAAGACACGATAACAAGAGAGAAAGGAAAGAAAAGGAAACAAAAGAAGAAAAAAAGGAAGGAATGAGGAGAACTGCGAAAATAACATTACCGACGTGGAATTTTGACATAAATGGATGATTAATAATAACATAACTTTACTGATGGACATCTTAATTAATCTATTATTCAACTCTTCAATTCTACCACGAATTTCAACAATCTTTTAAGACCATATTCCCAAGTTATTGGAATGTAATACAAAAGGTTTTATGATTTTGCAAAAGTGTGATAATCCTGATGAT
Organism: Penaeus vannamei; assembly: GCF_042767895.1. Lineage (NCBI taxonomy): Eukaryota > Metazoa > Arthropoda > Malacostraca > Decapoda > Penaeidae > Penaeus > Penaeus vannamei. Next base: position 39,446,040 of record NC_091561.1, read on the forward strand.
ACAATTGCATGGTAAATACACCGAAATGTAAGCATACACTTTAGTATACCATTTGACTGGCTTTAGGCTATGAATATATTAGATTAAGTGTGTGAAGTATGATTGAAACAAAAAAAAATAGGCTCTTGGTGTGTAATTTGAGTATGTGCATATTTCACATATAAATATATATATATATATATATATATATATATATATATATATATATATATATATATATATATATATATATATATATATATATATATATATATATATATATATATATATATATATATATATATATATATATATATATATATATGTTGATGTATCTGTGATCTCGAAATAAAGGTGATTAATCTAATATTTGTTTGATATACAATACCTTATCTTAAGTACCTTTCTCTCCATATTTCTGCCTTTTTATATTATTTTCAAAAATTAAAATGTACTTACTTTTTACCTCATAATTTAGGGGAAAAGCATTGTGTTATTTTCTTATGTTGTTTTGTCTTTGGGATATATTTTTCAATTACACTATATGTTCAGCTTCATATGCTTATTGGAAAATCTCGGTTTCACAGCACTGATTCTGTTTAAAAGGCAAATAGTGATAATAACAACGAATAAAAAAATAAACACTAACAAACACACACAACCACTCTCTCTCTCCCTCCTTCCCTCTCTCTCTTCTCTCTCCCCCCTTCTTCCCTCTCTTCTCTCTCCCTCCCTCCCTCTCTTCTCTCTTCTTCCATCCCTCTCTTCTCTCTCCTTCCCTTCTCTCTCTCTCTCTCTTTTCTCTCCCTCCCTCTCTCTCTTCTCTCTACTTCCCTCTCTCTCTCTTCTCCTCTCCCTCCCTCCCTCTCTTCTCTCTCCTTCTCCTCTCTCTCTCTATCTCTTTTCTCTCCCTCCCTCCCTCTCTTCTCTCCCTCCCTCCCTCTCTTCTCTCTCCTTCCCTCTCTCTCTCTTCTCTCCCCCTCCCTCTCTCTCTTCTCCCTCCCTCTCTCTCTTTTCTCTCCCTCCCTCTCTTCCTCTCTCTCTCTCTCTTTCTCTATCTATCTTTAATGCTTGATTTTTGGTTTGGTAACACTGCTCCCAAATTTGAATCCAGATGCGCTCATCAAAGGAAAAAAAAAAATCACGCTTTACATTAGTACATATATATATATATATCTTCATAAGTACAGTATGTAACCTTTGCAATCCACCACGCTCTATGGCTTCTATTGTATCAAAATATAGGCTGCCATATATAAATATATACAATATATAAGCATATCCTCACTCAAGCTACCTTCCTTTAATTGGTTGTATGTTTTCGATTATGAAAGAAAATGGAATTCACAAAAGAGGTTTTCAGAACATCGATCGCAAAAAATAACGGAATTCACTTAAAAGGTTGTCAAATACCGACCTTCTGCACTGACCAAACTGCTCAAAATCGCTTAATGAACCACTTTAACCAAACCATCGAGTCTTTATCCTCCCCTGCAATTCGAGCTTCTGGGTAACTACACTCTCAACGCTGGACCCAAACATTGCATATACAAAATATACAGGATAAAATCTTTTGGTCCATATATAATTCTAAAACAACTCAACGATATATTTAGCACCATATCCTAACCCTGTACTATATTATTAACGAGACCACTTCCATATAGAAAATAGAAAACATAGAAAATGTACAGGTACAGGTAACTGATTAGAAACTGACAAAATGTGCATACAATTAATTTGAAACAGAAACCAGGTACAGGTAATTCATTTGAAACTGACAAAATGACAAATCCATCTGACACAGTGATTATGTTACAGACAATTTATCTGTAATAATGGTGAAAAAAAACATACTCCCATCGAATTTTGTCACTCAATACCCAAGGAAAGCAATCGGATCGCACTATCTCGAAAGGGGCCTCCGATAAACTAGTTCAGGTCGTCCCTTGCTTACATCGTGGCCATAGGAGTGCTGGTTTCAGTCTTAATGGGTTTCGTCACAATCTACCTGTTCGGATCCCTGATTGACCTGCAAGGCATAAGGAAGGAAATATTCACAACGGAAGACTACCGGAAGTAGTTGGCGGGTGCCCAGAACATCAACCAAAGGTCTAGCGAATTTCTAACAGCATGAACAATCTTCGTGGGATGTTTAGTGTACTTGGCCAACAATCGCAACATATCGCAAATGACCTTTTTCTCATCTTCATCGTAATTTACAGGCGGGTTGGCAGAAAACGTGAATTCTAGCTTCGCAGTTTCTACCTTATGCAAGATTTCCATCCAGAAATACCGGTTGGACACCTTGGCTTCCTTCTTTGTCAGAGGTTTGTTATAGTCGATCTTACAGTTCCTGCACTGGAGACTCAGAGGACACAAGGGCTGGGAGCATTTCAGGCAAATAAGGGTCAGACTGTTAGAAATGTCTTTGAACAGTGGCCAGTCGCCTTTACAAGCCCTGCAATCGCACAGGAAGTGGTAGCCTTCTTGCAGCAGCGCCCTCCGCTCCTTCCTTTCCATGTGTAGGTGGGAAACCCCATAGGAACGGGTCACTTCGCCTCCTTTCTGAATGAAACTTAAAGACATCATCAGACTTCCTGTTTGGTAAGTAAGGACAGTGGCCGTCGGATCGCAGGAGTGGTTTGCCAGGCTCAGCGTCGGGAATAAGCCAAGGCCGATCTCGACGTGAAGGGTCTTCTCTAACACACGCGTATGATTCTGTGGAATAGAAATCGCGGGTTCAGTGTCCAGTCTCCCAACAGCGTCTGATCTCGAAAATTCTATGTTGGCGGGCCTTGCATTTCATATTCGCTAACACTGAAGATCCTAACATACTTGTTGATATGATAAATATTCAGCACTGTGTTTTTAATGTTGAGTCTGCATCATGCTGCCTGTTAAATATCTATTATTAAACGTCCGGCAGAAGGCTCCTTAGCATGGGACGGAACTAAGGCAAATAAAAAGGACAGATATATTAAAATGACAAATGCCAAGGACGAATCTATCCAGACAAATCGCCACAGGGAGAGGGAGATGTGAGGGAGGGAAAAGTGCGAGGGTGAGGGAGGGGGACAGGGCGGGGGGGGGGAGGAAAAGGGAGGAAGGAAGTCCTTACCATGATGGTGAGTCCGTTGCAAGTCGCCCTGAGTACGTGAGAACAGAGAGCGGTTCCCACGAGCACCAGGTCCTCGTGCGAGGGCGTGCAGGGCTGACCCTCCTCGCCGCAGAAGAACCGCCCGCTCTTCTGCAGGAGTTTCAGGAGGACGAAGGCCACGACGCAGGCGTTAAAGAGATCGAGGTCCGGCCGCTGTGCCTGGTTGGTGTTGAGGTGATACACGGAGCGGTAACTCGACACGTATTTATCCTCGCCGTTGAGCCCGAGCGTCGCCGGCTTGCGCGTCTCGACTTCCTTGCGGAGTTGCAGGTCAGCCTTCTTCAGTTTCTTGAAGGACATCTTGGTGACGATCCTCAAGGCCAGGAGCACGTGTGCGGGGAGGCCGAGGCCGGTCAAGTTGGGACCTATCGGACACTCGACCCGGTGGTAACTCGACAGCGCTTCCTGTTGACACTCCAGGCTGCAGAACATAACCTGTGGAGTGGCAAGATCTTAGTCAAGGATGACTGTAGATCTTTTCTAGCTTTGATTTTTTTATCATTATTTTTATTTGATTTTTTATTTGAATTTTTTTTTTTTTTTTTTTTTTTTTTTTGGGGGGGGGGTATTTCCAATATGCACAGACCATATATGTAGTTTCTTCCCTTTTCGTTCTCCCCCCTTCTTCTTTCTTCTTCTCTTCTTTCTTCTTCTTTCTTCTCCCCTCTTCTTTCTTCTTCATTTTCTTTTTTCTCTCTCTCTCTTCTCCCCATTGTTACCTCTCGCACACTTTCCCGGACTTAGGGAGAAAAAAAAGAGAGAGAGAGAGAGAGGGAAGGAG
>NC_091561.1:39450459-39452959 GCF_042767895.1 Penaeus vannamei
AAGAAAAGGTAAAATGAATAATAAAAATGTGAAAAAAACATTATGAGAGAAAGAACATGGAGAAGCATAATGAAGCACAAGACAAGATTTCTAGGCATCATTTCTCCCCTTTTTAAATCCATTTTTCCTTTCGTGAAATTTTTTAAAAATTATCTACCTATCAATCAATGTATCTACATCTATATCTAAAAACAAATCCATTATGTCTACATATATATTTTATTTTTAAATTCAAATATTTTAAGTTACCTATTTTCCTATCAATAAATTTTTCCTACATTTATCAAATATCAAATATTAAATCCCTTCTGTCTACTTATCTACTTATATCTTAATCTACAGATATTTGTAATTTTCCCCACCACCTGTCAATCAATTATTACATCTTTTCTACAACAAATCCCTTCTGTCTACTTATCGACTTATATCTTAATTTATAGATATTTGTAACTTACCTACTTACCTATGAATCAATCTATCAATATCTATATCTACAACAAATCCATTCTGTCTACTTATCTACTTATATCTTCATCTAAAGATATTTGTAACTTACTTACTTTTCAATCAATCTTTCTACATCTATATCAAATATCAAATCCCCTCTGTCTACTTATCGACTTATATCTTAATCTACAGATATTTGTAATTTCCCCCGCCTATCTACGTCAGTCTACACATCTAAAAAATATCAAATCCATTCTGTCTACTTATCTACTTATTCTTAATCTACAGATATTTTAACTTACCTACCTGTCAATCAATCTATCAATATCTATATCAAATATCATATCCCTTCGGGCCCATCTACTTATGCCCCAATTTCTATTAATCTACAGATATTTGTAACTTACCTATCTACATATCAATCATTCTATCTACATCTATATCAAATATCAAATCCCTTCTGTCTACTTATCTACTTATGTCCTAATCTACTAATCTACAGATATTTGTAACTTCCCTGCCTACCTATAGATCAATCTATCAATATCTACATCTCTATCAAGTCCATTCTGTCTACTTATCTATTTATGTCTTATATACTTATATTCCCTGCCTATCTATCGATCAATCTATCAATATCTATATCAAATATCAAATCCCTTCTGTCTACTTATCTACTTATGTCCTAATCTACTAATCTACAGATATTTGTAACTTCTCTGCCTATCTATCGATCACTCTACCTACATCTATATCAAATATCAAATCCATTCTGTCTACTTATCTACTTATGTCCTAATCTACAGATATTTGTAACTTATCTTCCTACCTATCTATCAGTCTATCAATATCTGCATCTCTATCAAATTCCTTCTGTCTACTTATCTACTTATGTCTTAATCTACAGATATTTGTAACTTCCCTCCCTATCTATCGATCAATCTACCTACATCTACATCTCTATCAAATCCCTTCTGTCTACTTATCTATTTATGTCTTATATACTTATATTCCCTAACTATCTATCGATCAATCTATCAATATCTATATCAAATATGAAATCCCTTCTGTCTACTTATCTACTTATATCTTAATCTACAGATATATGTAACTTACCTACTTACTTATCAATCAATCTATCAATATCTATATCTATATCAAATACCAAATCCCTTCTGTCTACTTATCTACTTATATCTTAATCTACAGATATTTGTAACTTACTTATCTACCTATCAATCATTCTGTCTACATCTATATCAAATATCAAATCTACAGATATTTGTAACTTACCTACTTACTTACCAATCAATCCATCTACATCTACATCTCTATCAAATCCCTTCTGTCTACTTATCTACTTATGTCTATTTTGATATTTTGATATTTTGGACCGAGACCTTATTTCTGCAGTTTCCTCGTCAGTCAGTCTATCTGGAGGCGATGTTAAACAGCACATTTTCGACGAAAATTTCTTCTGCAACAAATTCGTTTTCTTTGGTTTCAGTTTCATATTTTCTGTGCAAGGGATTGGGATATTCGTGATGTCGATGGCTTATCTTTTATTTTTGTTTTGTTTATTTGTTTTTGTTTATTTATTTATTTGTTTTTATTTATTTATTTATTCTTTATTTTTTATTTCTAGTTTTTTTTATTTCCTTTTCTTCTCCCAGTCCCTTCTATCCTCTCTTCTCCTTCCCTCTTTTACTTTCCTTTTTTCATTTTTCATTTTTGAAATTATTATTACTTTTTTGTATTTTTGTCTATTTGCTGGGTCATTTTTTTTGTCTGTGCGTGTGTGTGTGTGTGTGTGTGTGTGTGTGCATTTCTTGCCCACCCCCACCCATCCCTCGCCCACCCCCCTCACCCCCACCCATCCCCTCCTTGCCCACCCCTCCTTACTACCCTTGCACACCCCCACCTATCCCCTCCTTCCCCATCCTTGCACACAGTGACGATAGTGACAAAGATAATCATTGCTGCCAATCACCATCATTCAGAACAGTGTCACTCCTTCTCTCTGTGTTATACCCACTTTCCACTGAAATCCCAC
>NC_091561.1:39482925-39499018 GCF_042767895.1 Penaeus vannamei
AGTGACATGGGTGGTGCCAGTGGAAGCAACAGCCAAGTTAACAGTCCTCACCCATCTGTGCCAACACCTACCAGTGATGCAGTGCCCTCACCTGTTCCTTCATCAACGCCTTCAATGGTTCAAGGGGGTCAGAGAGTGGGAGGAGGAGGAGGAAATGCCAACAATCCTAATAATCCTGCACCATGTCCTCCATACATGAGACGATTTGGTTACTTCAAGTTGGGTCTAAGAGGTGGTGGTTTTGTGAAGAGTCGCTGGGGACATTTTAAGCTCGGCCTCAAGGGTGGAATGCCTCATGGTGATGTAGAAAACAATGTTGTGCAAGCTACCTCTAATAGCGGACTGTCAACTACATTACCAACTACCACTACCACCATTGCACATACTTCTTCGGAGCCTTCCACAGTCAGAGCTGCAAGTACTCCTGTAGCCTCGCTAAAGAACGAACCTGAGGGTGATGAAGGGCAGGAAGGTCTTGCGCATGTTCTAAGTGAGAGTGGACCAATCAAAGGACCAATTGTTCGGATGCCAATGATAGGAGGAGGAGGGCAGAGGGTAAGCCAGTCAGCCTATGTGTCGGCAGGCTCATCCGTAACCATGACACCCCAGTTAAGTGCAAATGCTAACAAGGTTTTAGTTCCTGAACCTTTGAAGTCAGAAATTCCACCTTCCAGTCGGCACCAGGCAGTCATTGGGATTCCAGGTGGGGGTGCCATCTTCTCACAGAACAATATGTATCCAACTCACACAGTGGCCCCAGGCATCCGATTGCCAACTGCCGTGTCAACAGTCAACTACCCTTCAACGCTACCAAACCAAAACCAAGTGTCTGCCACGAGCACACTAGCTAGTGTATTAAGCTCATCCAGTGGCAGTAGTAGCTCTGCAATTAACAGTAGTCTTGTCCCTCCCCCCATTATGTCTGTCACCTCATCAGCAGAAACTTTACCAAGCTTAAATATTCAAAGCACAAGTCAGCCTTCAGATGATGTACAAACATTGAGCAATGTGGTGAGCATAAATAACCAGGTGAGTGGTATAACCAGTGGCCTGACAAACTATGCCAGTACAGCAAATGTACCTCTCAACTCCTCAGCAACAACTAACACGACTCCATCTCTCAGTCGACCACTGGTGAGTGTTCCAGTCCAACAGATTGGAATCCAGCAGCGGCCCATGTTGCAGACTTTAACAACAACAGTAGCTACCCCACAGGTCAGAACACTCCCATCTATTGGTAACCTACAGGCGGGGACACGTCAGTTTAAAACCTTGATAAGAGCCTCTGTTGGCCAGCATCCAGGTGTTATACAAACAGGTCAAGATCAGGCAGGTAACCAGATTGTTACTCAACAGCAAGTGCTTCAGCACACATTACCTCAGCAGGCTGGTGCCCCACCAACTTTAGGTCAGCAAACTTGGGTCCAGACTTCTGGTGGGCCTATTCCTCATAGTGGGGTTGTTGTACAAGGTGGAGTGCCACAGACAGTGGGCGTACGTATGGTCCAGCAGCCGATGATGGTTCAACAAACACTTGTGCGCAGTGGCAACATGATGGTCCGACCTGGAACAACAGGTCAAGGGGGAGTGAGAATGATGATGATTCATGGAGTGCAGCCTGTGCGCACACCTTCACCACCAGTAAACAGACCAGCTATGATGCCCCCACCTGCTGCCAAATCACCAGCAGGGCATTCTGCTAGTCCAATTCCTCGTGTATCTCCAGCACCCTCTCCTTTATCAAACCACCCATCTCCACACTCTCCTCAAGTGAAAGGGCAGTCTCCTCTCATGAGTTCTCCAGCCCCTAGTCCTCATGGGCCACATACGAATGTGGCTGTGGGAATGATTAAAAGAGAGCCAGATGATGAGCACACCAATGTCGTATTACCACCCCATCATACTATAGCAGGATCTGTTACGCAGCAGCAAGCTGGTACTGTACACATGACAATCAGTGGAGTTCAGCCACACACTACTGCAAATGTCCATGTTGTTAATCCACAGCATGCATCTACAATTGCAGGAACAATAAAGACTGAAGGTGTGAGTGAGGGAATGAACAAAGACTCCTCAAATGCATTACTGAAGCAGCTACTAGAGAATACAGGTTGTGCTAACTCCATGTCACAGCCTTCTTCAAGTCCCCTAGTTCTGTTCAGGTCCCCTCAAGGAACTGTACCAGTTCCTTCATCTAATCTGACCCACATTGCTTCACAGATACCAAACCCGACACCCATTGTGGTGTCACGTAGTAGTGTACCAGCCACACTTCCTGCCTCTCATCCGACAGTGTTGCAGGCTACTACTTCAGCAACCATGGTACCTCAGAATGCAACTGTACAACAACCACAACAGCAGCATACTGTGGCATCAGGTTCCTTACCACAGCAGCTAGGACCTAACCCACAAATGATTCAAAGGTCTGTTGTGGTTTCATCAGGCCCACATCCACCACAGGGGCCAGTCACCCACACTGTTGTCATGGGACAGCAGCACCAGCTGATTGCACACTCAGATGGGCATGGTAACCTTACTCACACTGTGGCTCGTCCTGGTGTGCCCTACACAGGCCAGCATCATGTCGTGGACCCTCATAATGCTGGTCCTCAGCCATCTAGTCAACACATAGGTGTGCGTCAAGTCACCACTCACCACCTCAGTCATCCAGGCATGAATTCATCGGCAGGGCACCATGTCATTCAGGGTCAGCCCCCACACCAGACTGTGACTGTCAGCCACCCAAACCATCCAATGGGTCACCCTCTCCCTCACTCCAATCCACAAATGGTTGTCCATCCTGGTATGAGGCCCACACATCCTGGTCAACATCCTATGGTTAATGCACATGCACCTGGGACTCATATTGTTACTGGACAGCGACCTCCTTTAGCCACTGCAGTATTAAACGCTACTCCAACACCAGCAAGTTTGGCTGACAGAGTCAACAGTAATCCAGCCCTTAAAACTGAAATGCGAGTCATGATTCCGGAGACTGTCTTGGGGACTGGTGCCAGCACGGGTGAGCACACACCAGAGATGACTACACCAAACGAAGGTTCCGACTCACTGGACCATGAGGAGAAGAAAGCCCGGAAGAGGTCACAGCAAGCCAGGAGGAAGAGCCAGAGCAAAGACACCAAAGTCCAGCCAGCAAAGCGAGCTAGACAAGGCTCAAGAGTAGAGGAGGACTATGATGCTTACATTGAGAATGTAATGCAGCAGCTGAGAGGCATGCCACCTCTCACCATAATGGAGCCAGAAGTGCCAAAGAATTTTAACCTCTGTCCCATGTTTGGCAGTGGAGATCTGAGCAAGCTTGGTAGAAGAGATTATAACCATCGGCAAGGATTGCTAGAGGGTAAAGAGGGCCATCTCACTGTTAAAAATATCACTGATTATTATAGTACACAGCCATTTGGGGATAAACCACCAATGGTCACACCAGCTAAGACAAATCCTACACAGAGAGGATTTTATATCCATGAATTTACACCACCAAAGATTGGCCTTCCCTTAGATGAATATCAGGAAGGGGAAACAGTTGTTGCTAGTTCCAATAGACCCACACCAGCACAAACTCCAACCCGAGATGCTGATTCCCCTGACACAGTATTAAGTTCTTCGTCACCAGAATGTATTCTTCCAGAGTCACCTCTTCCATTCAAAGGTCTGAGACTTGTTGACATGGATGAAGATCACCAGGATGATCAGCGTGATCGCTCTCTCTCCCCTGCCATCCCTCTTCTGGTACCCACTCCAATCAGACCAGGCCAACTGCCATTCATGCCGCAAATCAAGGATGGCAAGGATGTACCAGAGTTAGATAAGGAGAACATTGGCAGTCTAGCTAGTATCACTATGAAGAGCCGGCTAGGCCAATCTCCAGCTTTGCCTCTGAAAGATATGGGGAATGTGAGTGTCACACTAACGCTGTCCTCACAGGCTGGAGAAGATGTGTCTGGTATTCTGCGATCTTTAGCAAATCTCTTAAACATTCCTCCTCCATCGTCATATCAGATGGCAGATCGCATTGAACCCCCCAAACTACCAAGGGTTTACCGACACAAACACCCGAAGGATGGGGTAGAGCAACTTGTTGATATCCAGAGCATCTTGAATGGTCAGGCCAGATTTTGTAGACATTGTGATGTGATTATATTGAAAGACATTCTGTGTAAGAAAGTCTCAGAACTTCCTTTCCTAAATAAGAGCGATTACGAAAGCGTGGATGAAGTGACATTCTGTTCTCAGCAATGTTATATCCAGTTTGCTGTTTCTCATCGTGTTGTGGTTGAAGATAGAGGCAAATTAGAAGGAAGTAGCAGGTTTGCTAAGGTGAAAGATTCTTGTGGAGATAATACCAAAGACCCTTCCATTTTATCTGATGATGCACTGCTTGATTGGTCAAAGGAGGAGGGCATGGATGAAGTTTTGAAGGTGCCACAGCTGGAAGACTCATTACATTCTCGACCAAACAAGCACAAACTGGAAGAGGACCAGGAACAGTACCCGAGGCAGGCTGATGGAAAGCGGTTCCGTGGACACAAGTACAAATGCTGGACACCAAATGCACTGACCCTTCCAGAGAAATATGAAAAGCCCACACCCAAGGAGATGACAGATCTGTTGTTTAGAATGGGGATCACATACAGAAAACCAAGGCTCAAAGATGATTCTCGGAAGTGCACGCTATGTGGTCTGTATGGTGATTATGTAGCTGACGGTCCTTCTAGACTCTTGAATTTTGATGTTGACAAGTGGGTGCATTTGAATTGTGCTCTCTGGGCAGATGAGGTTTATGAGACCATGAATGGGGCTTTAATGAATGTAGAAGCATCTCTGAAGAAGGTGGCAAATTATGTATGTGAACATTGCGAGCAGGCGGGAGCATCTGTGAAGTGCTTTAAAGTTCGCTGCAGTAAAGTTTATCACCTGAATTGTGCAGTGAAGGAGGGTTGTACCTTCTACAAGAACAAAACTGTATTTTGTCAAGAGCATATTAACAAAGGAGAAAAAGACAATGAGCTGTCAACTTTGGCTGTGTTTCGGCGAGTGTTCATAGACCGAGATGACAACAGACAAGTCGCCTCTGTGATGCACCACGCAGATCTAAGTTATGTCCTGCGCATTGGCTCTCTAATCCTAATAGCCATCGGCCAGCTGTTCCCTCACCAGCTGCAGGCATTCCATACACCATATTGCATCTACCCTGTGGGCTATCAAGTTGTAAGTATCATAAGATATAATTTCCATATCATTTTGTTTTCTTTTGTGTTTGCTTGTTCATATGCTTAGATGCTAATTTTTGTAGGTGTAGGTTCTGTTTATTAATTTTTTAATCTTTTCATATGTTCAAAGTGTATGAAATCAACTTTTCCCCCCTCTATTATTTCCAGATTCGTTACTACTGGAGTATGAGGCGTCTCCATAAAAGGTGTGCATATGAATGTTCCATCCATGACAACAGTGGCCAGCCAGAGTTCAGAATAACAGTGAAAGAAGAAGGCTATGATGACCACACTTTCATCAGCTGTTCTCCAAAGGGGGTGTGGAACAAAGTGCTGGAACCTCTTGCAGAATTAAGGCAAAAGGCTGATGTGGTGAGACTCTTCCCTCAGTATATCAACGGCGAAGACCTCTTTGGTCTCACTGAGCCAGCCATTGTCAGGATTCTAGAATCTCTACCAGGTATCGACACTTTGGCAGACTACAATTTCAAGTATGGTCGCAATCCATTGTTTGAGCTTCCTCTGGCTGTGAATCCAACTGGCTGTGCTCGGTCAGAGCCCTTCAACAAAATGCACCTCAAACGGTACCATGGAATGAGAACAAGTGTTGGGTCAGTCCGTAGCAGCAGCAATTGCAGGAACGCCGCAAGTGTGGCCAACCTGACTATGACCTTTGACCCCTACAGCAAGCTTCATGTCCACTCCAGGTCGTCACAGTATAAAAGAATGAAAAATGAGTGGAGAAGTGTTGTGTACCTGGCCAGGTGAGTCGGAGAACTTTTGTTGGGTCACAGATAATGGATTGGAAGTCATGGCAGTTATTTTCATAATTTGAACCAGTTGTCTGTCTCTCCAAAACTGGAACCAGATCTAAATAATTTTGTGTTTTGCAGATCAAAGATCCAGGGCCTTGGGCTGTATGCTGCACGAGATATTGAAAAGAACACCATGATCATTGAATACATTGGAGAGATCATTAGATCAGAGTTGGCAGAGGTGAGACAAGGAAAGCTTTTTATATGGCTTGAGATTTTAAAGGAGCAATTTACCTGGTTCATATATATCTAATTTTGAAAAAACTTTTATGCAAATTCCAATAGTTTTCATTAACAGACATTAGTTGGAGTGAATGTATTGAAGATGCTTGGTATGATTTATATCCCAGAAATACTTTTCTGGCAGTGGTTCAGTAGCTAGTAAATTTTATAACTTGTGAATTATCCAGTGGAAAAGTAATCAATACTTAAGAAAAATCTGACATAAGGAGTTAATGTATATTCCTGTCTCCCTTCCTCCCCTTCAGGTGAGAGAGAAGCGCTATGAGGCCCAGAACCGTGGTATCTACATGTTCCGGTTGGATGATCAGAGGGTGGTGGATGCGACAGTGACGGGTGGCCTGGCTCGCTATGTGAACCACTCCTGTGGTCCCAATTGCTACACAGAGACCATCGAGGTGGAGAGAGACCTCAAGATTCTCATCATCTCCAATAGGAAAATTCTCAGAGGGGAAGAGGTATGCTTTGATTGATGATAACACTTTATAGGTGTTGTATTGATGTACATTGGGTGGTGGTGTGTGGATGGGTTATATATTTCTTTATTGTGTAAGAATTTTGTCTGCTTTGGACTGTATATCCTTTTATGTAGGTGCTGTTTTTGTATCTGACACATTTTTAAACAACTGGCCCTCAACAACCCTCTGAATCTCCACAGCTTGCGTATGACTACAAGTTTGACGAGGAGGAAGACCACAAGATCCCATGTCTGTGCGGCGCTGAGAACTGTCGGAAGTGGATGAATTAAGCAAGGAAGGAGTCAGTACAACTAAATAATTACAGTTACGTCCATTGAGTTTGAAGAACTCCTCCAGAAAACAGAACAAAGTAAACAAATAAACAAAACAAAACAAAAAACAGTATAAAAAACAATTTTTTTGGTATTAGGAAATATTTAAAAAAGTATAACAAAAAAGAAAAAAAATAAACATACAACTTCTAAAAGTAGAATGTGCCTTGATACTTGGATACTGTACCTATTTCTACCAGGAGTGTAGACAGGGGAGGTCAACGAGATGGCTGTCTTGTGTTTGTAAAGTGCGAGATAGCTGCATTCAAGGTATGACTCATATGGCCAACAGTCGTAATGTGAATTGTAAGTTAATATAAAAGATTATATTTATATATACATATATCTATGTAGTCGTGTGTGAGGATCCCCAGAGTTTCTGTAAATGTTTTGTGCAAATCTTTTCTCTTAAGCAAAACTGTGTGTTAAGCCTAAATAAAAAAGAACGAAAAAAAAAGAAGCTTGCTTTGACAGGCTTTGGAAATCTTCGGTGGACTTTAGAAGAAGGAAAGTGACCAAATCTTGAATGTTACTTGCGACAGCAGTGAGGTAATTCAGAATAAATTAAACAATATTAATACAGCTAATGCGGTAAGCTTAAGCCCCATCCCCCCTTCTCCCGTACATACGTGTGTGTCAGGACCCTAGAAGAGCCAAGTGCCTTGCGCTAGGAAAGCAGCTTTCCAAGTCAGGGATTGGATTTAAACTAATTCGCGGCTGAAGTGCAATTTTTATTGTCCGAAAGGAAATGTGATTATATAGGGCTTGTGGTGGAAATTGGACCAGCCTTCCGTTCCTGTGGCTGGCAGACCTTGTGGGAATGCTCCTTTGAGCATTTGGTGTGGTCCTTTTTTTTCCCCCCTTCTTTTTTATCTTGGCCTGCTTATCAGAAGCCATCACGGGAGGACGATGATGATGATGATGAAGACAACACTGAACGGAATTGTGGACCAGTTTTTTCCAGTAAGCCAACTTAGTAATCATTTGTATGTGAGAATGACATTGATTAATGCATCTATTTTCACAAGAATTTCAGGATCTTTTTTGACTCTGCTTTTCTCTCATTTTTCTTGTCTGTTTTTTTCTCTTTTTTTTTTATCATATTTTGTACTTGTTAACTCCCTTTATTTTTTTCCTTTTCTTCTTTCTTCTTTAATTAATATATATATATCCTTCCTCGACCTTTGTAATCTACTACTTGTTCATAGATGTGCTGTTGAAAAAAAAAAAGCATTTAAAAACAGAAAAAAATTTGTAATGATGATGATAAGAAAGAAGAAAGCTAGGAACAGAAGGGACTTAACAGGTTGTGGGAGGCCAGGGAAGATGCAAGCCCACCAGTGAGCCCTTGTGTCTGGCCCAGTCTGGCCTCCCTCCCTCTCCAATCTCGAGCTCTGTTGTGTTTCCGGACGCAGGTGTTGAGCAGCCACCCGCTCCCTTGGGGGGCGGGGGAGCAACGCGCAAGAGTAATGGTAACCTTTTGTGTATATTGGACTGTGCAGGATGTCCTCATAAAGAGTTTTTATATATATAGGGTCTACAACTTAGGGCTTTGTGGCTGATCAGTGGCCAGTAGATGCAAAGGGGTGGGAAGGAACTCCTTGGGGAGGACGTGTCTGACCGTGATAATAGCGAAGAGTTTTACGATTATAATTTTTTGCCTCTTCATTTTGAAAGTGCGTTTATTTTTCGATTTTCATCGAATGCCACCAATCTGTAGTACAGGTTATAGTGATTTGATTTTTAAAAAATTGTCATTGTAATTTTATCATTATTTCATCACCTTATTTTTATTTGTATTTTTATACAGATATTTTTTTCTCGTATGTTTGTATCTTCCAAAATCGTCAAGGAATTCTCTTCAATCTCTTATCTTTTCTCTAAATCCTGTGACTGGTTTTGTAAGTATCACCTTTATACTCTTAGTTCCCGTTTGACTAAGAAGCCTTTTCTTATCCCTTGCTTTTGCATTTTCTTATCCAGAGTACAGATGGACAAGCCTTGCCAAAGCACTGAAGACAAATTTTTTTTCCCCTCCCCCTCCATCATAATCTTAAGTTGTTGTCTGTATGTTTTTAATGTAATTTATAATAATTTCACTTTTTTATAAATCCTAATTAGATTATTAAGGATTTTTAGATGTATTGAATACTATACATGGCATTGTTTATAGATACCCCCCTCCGGTAAGATGTAAGGCTCGTATCCAATATGGCCTCCATATATTGCCTGTTATCCCTGTGAATCTAGAGTAAGTCAGCTGGTGGATTGGTGGATCCAAGAGATGTGTACAGAAGGCACCGTAAGTCATGCTGTCTAGCATTTCCCCCATAGGCTTGTACTGTACAGGATAGATATTGTAGGATAGGCTGGAAGTTAATTCCTTGCTTCAAGGTTTACCACACTGATAAATATACCGTATCACAAATAGACTGATGAATGTTAAATTATGATTTTTTCTTTCTTTCTCCCCTTTTTGTATTTATTGTTTTTCTATCTATAATATTTGTTTATATATATATATATATACACACACTGCATGATATTTTGATACAGTGCATTTCTTGGCCGCCAGCCACGCCTCCAGTCCCCAGACTCTCCCACCTTAACACGAACGTACGATGTCAGATATTAAGTATTATGCCTGTCCTCGTGAATTATGTATTTTATCTTAAAAGATTTGTATAATATAAGTAACCCAAGCATTCTCATATGTTTGATGTGTACTGTCAGGGGCCATTTGTGGTCTGTGGATGTATACTCCTGTTTGTGTGGATTTCTGATGATGAACAATGTCAATATGTAAATAAGTTGTTGAATACAGTCAATAAAACATTTTCATGTATATACAACATTTTTTACTGTCCTCTTATAAAAAAATAACAGAAAAAGAATATGTATAATGCTCTTAAGTGATAATTTTAGTGATTTTTTTTATTTATTATTATTTTTTTTAATGAAATCATTAGATTACTTTTTGTTTGATTAAATTTGAAGTTGTGAGTTATCTTTATAGCTAAACAGTATTACAAGTGCCTAAGAATTTATTGATTCTGAGAAAAAAGAACACATTAGGACGATGCACATGATAAGAACAATTTATTTATGTGGCTTAAATCAATAGAACAAGCCAGCCCTTGGATTGCCCTACATTTGCTAGTATGTGATGCATCATTCACATACTTTCTCCTTACCTCTCTTTCTTTCTTTCTCTTTCACAAACTCTCTCTTCTCTTTATCTCTTTTTCCCATTCTCTTCTTTTCTTATTTTTTTCTCTCCTTTCTCTCTCTCTCTTGCTTTCTCTCTCTCATTCTTGCTTTCTCTCTCTCTCTCTCTTTTTTTATATACCAGGGAATTTATGTTATTCCCTTTATCTATCAGGTTAAAGAAGTGTCGCTATAACATCTTTTATTCTAAAACCTGTCAGAATTTCCGTAAGAACTTTTATGATAGAATTCTATTTACAAAACATTTGAAAGTCTGGATAGAACATGTAAATGGAATATCATTGTCGCTGTTTATATCATTCCACAAATTTACATATCTACAAATAAAATGTCTCTGGAAATGAGACGTGCTCGCCGTGGGCGGGCTGAGGGCAGCTGGGTTCTGCTGCGTTGCCCTTGTCAGACGGGCGCTTCGTCGTGGCTGCTGTTTGAGTGGCGCCAGATGAGGGACGTTTAAGTGCTGGGCCTTGTACAGGACCGTAAGTCCTGCTACATCTCTCCGACGCTGAAGATCGTCAACATTTATGTCAGCTTCATTGGAAATTCTACCGATGAGTGTGACAGCTCTGTCTTGAATTTTGTCCAGGAGACTGAGATGCGTTTGAGCTGCTCCGTTCCATGCCCGTTCCATATCTCTCTCTCTCTCTCTCTCTCTCTCTCTCTCTCTCCCTCTCTCTCTCTCTCTCTCTCTCTCTATCTCTCTCTCTCTCTCTCTCTCTCTCTCTCTCTCTCTCTCTCTCTCTCTCTCTCTCTCTCTCTCTCTCTCTCTCTCTCTCTCTCTCTCTCTCTCTCTCTCTCTCAAAAAAAAAAATATATATATATATATAATAATAATAACAATAATAATAGCATTAACATGGATCTGCATGCTTGCCGATCTGACCCTAGGTGACTTTGCATCAGGTGTTAAGGCTGAAGCTAAAGATAATAAAATAAATAAAATAGCAGTAAGAAGAAGGTATACCAGATAAAAAAGTAATAGTAATAACAACAACCATGATCAAAATCATTATAATGATAATTATAACAATGATGATGATGACAATGAAATGGAATACCTACTCAGTTGCCGATCTTGACCCCTGGTGACCTTGTTAGGGATAAAGCTAAGAATACTAAAATTGCTGCATAGAGGAGGTATCATGAGGATAATGTGATGATAATATTAATGTTAACAGTAATAGTAATAAAGTTAATAATACTCATGAGAATAACAACAATAGTAATAGTAACGCTACCAACGGCAATAATATTGATAACAATAACTATTATGATAATGATGATAATGAATTTGGACATAGGTAAAGAGAACAACATCCTTAGGATGGTTCTATATTGCAGCCAGTTAATCATGCATGCAAGCGAAAACGAGAGAGAGAGAGAGAGAGAGAGAGAGAGAGAGAGAGAGAGAGAGAGAGAGAGAGAAAGAGAGAAAGAGAGAAAGAGAGAAAGAGAGAAAGAGAGAAAGAAGAGAAAGAAAGAGAAAGAAGAAGAAAGAGAAAGAGAAAGAGAAAGAGAAAGAAAGAAAAGAGAAAGAGAGAGAGAGAGAGAGAGAGGGAGAGAGAGAGAGAGAGAGAGAGAGAGAGAGAGAGAGAGAGAGAGAGAGAGAGAGAGAGAGAGAGAGAGAGAGAGAGAGAGAGAGAGAGAGAAAGAGAAAGAGAAAGAGAGGAGAGAGAGAAATATATAGTTACCCATCATTTTATCTTAACATTTTCTTTCAACGCTCGAGAACTTTACTATACGTCTGGCAAGCCTGCAGAAAACCTTGGGAAGAATGCATGCACTATCATCCTCTTCAGGTTTTAATGTTCACAGTGTATTATTCTGAACAAGAGAAGTGCACTGGAAAGAATAGCATCCCTGGAATGATAATTAAGCGGAAGCACCTCTCAAATGGCACGCGCGAATGCCCAAAAATGAAATGAAACTCACACGTGGATACTGACAGCTGACATGCACAGTATGAAACGCGTATGATTCCTGAAGAAGCGGTTAACACCCACGTACACTCTTCGTTGCTGCTTTATCTAAGCAGCAGAGTTTGTCATAGTAGAGGTTGTCATTTCGGTGGAGTTAGGACGTTTCTTAAGCAAACGGAGAGGAGAGCTAACGAAGTGATTGTGGATACTGAGAGAAGGAAAAAAGGGAAAAACATAATGCAAAATCTGGTTTTAAAATGTTAGATGTTCGACATGTTCATTTTTTTTAAATGAACATATATTATGACTGATACATAGATAGTGTGACTGATAAGTGCAGATCAGCAAGAAACAACACAATCACCACTAACTTTTCAGGTAAGTGGACAGCAAAGACGTCTATATCTATTTGTATATATACACATTTAATGCTCGTAACTACCTACCTACCTACCTACCTACCTACCTACCTACCTACCTACCTACCTACCTACCTACCCACCTACCTACCTACCCACCTACCTACCCACCTACCTACCCACCTACCTACCTACCCACCTACCCACCTACCTACCTACCCACCTACCCACCTACGCACCTACCTAGCTACCTACCTACCTACGTACCTACCTAGCTACCCACCCACCTACCTACCCACCTACCTACCCACCTACCTATCCACCCTACCTACCTACCCACACTACCCACCTACCTACCTACCCACCTACCCACCTACCCCACCTACCTACCTACCTACCTACCTACCTACACCTACCTACCTGCACCTACCTACCTACCTACCTACCTACCTACCCTACCTATCTACCTACACCTCCCTACCTACCTACCTACCTACCTACCCACCTACCCACCTACCTACCCACCTACCTACCCACCTACCTACCTACCTACCTACCTACCCTACCTACCTAACCACCCACCAACCTACCTTCCGCCCAACCCACCTACCTAGCTCCCTATGTACATCCTGTCCTTCCTAGTTATCTACCTACCTACCCTCCGTCCTTTCTTCCTACCTATCTACCTACCTACTTCCTACCTATCTATCCTCCTATCTACCTACCTTAGTTATTCTGCTAACCATCGAACAAGCACACTAAAAAACTAACCAACGCTACCCTCCCTCCCTCCCTCCCTCCCTCCCTCTCTCTCTCTCTCTCTCTCTCTCTCTCTCTCTCTCTCTCTCTCTCTCTCTCTCTCTCTCTCTCTCTCTCTCTCTCTCTCTCTCTCCCTCTCTCTCCTCCTCTCTCTCTCTCTCTCTCTCCTCCTCTCTCTCTCTCTCTCTCTCTCTCTCTCTCTCTCTCTCTCTCTCTCTCTCTCTCTCTCTCTCTCTCTCTCTCTCTCTCTCTCTCTCTCTCCCTCTCTCCCCCTCTCTCCCCCTCTCCCCTCTCCTCTCTCCTCTTTTCTCACTCTCTCTCTCTCTCTCTCTCTCTCTCTCTCTCTCTCTCTCTCTCTCTCTCTCTCTCTCTCTCTCTCTCTCTCTCTCTCTCTCTCTCCTCTCTCTCTCTCTCTCTCCTCTCTCCTCTCTCCCTCTCTCTCCCTCCCTCCTCCTCCTCCCTGTCTCTCTCTCTCTCTCTCTCTCTCTCTCTCTCTCTCTCTCTCTCTCTCTCTCTCTCTCTCTCTCTCTCTCTCTCTCTCTCTCTCTCTCTCTCTCTCTCTCTCCTCTCCCCTCTCTCTATCTATCTATCTATCTAAAAGGTATAGATCTATATTAATACAGGTGGACAGAATAACATACTAATATAGCTTCACTCTTTATTCTTAAAAGTTTCACACAAGTAGAAACCTACTCTCGCCTCGCCCTCGAAACGTCATTTGATTTGCCTCGAGGGTGACCCATCATCGGACCCGATCTGCAGGTCATCTCTTTCTCGCGTTCTTGACCTTGATCATCCTCGTGTTGCTCCTCCTTGCCGGCCTCTTGTTCCTGGTCCTCGGAGCATTCATCCGTCCACACGTCCTTGAAGGTCTCGCCTAGGTCCTCCTCGACTTCGGATCGTCCAGACTTCCTCATAGTCCTCGTCCAGGTGTTACTCGACGGCGTATTCGTCCACACGTCCTCACAGATGTCATCCGGGGTCGTTAACGGCTTCGTGCTCGTCCAGGCGTCCTCGTGACCTGCGCCTGGGTCTTCGGGCGTCGGGAAAGGGGCGTCCTCTCCGGCATTTTAGAGCGGCTGATACCTGCGCTGTTGAGCTCTTGGTGTTTGACTGGATCTACGGGCGTTCAGGCAGGCGGCGCCCTTCCACTTCTTCCTGGGCGGCTTAATACCTGCACTAACGCCCTCTGGTCCTCAGGCCTATGGCGATCTTCCGGCGACGTCCTACCCATGGCATTCCAAGGCGACCGTGTCTGTAGCTGGGCCTCCTTCGGTGCCGTGTCGGATATCCACGGTCCATGTAATGTTTTATCGAACCAGATCATACACAGAAAAGCTAAGATAGGAAGAGAAAAAGAAAGCAACAGCGAGTGGGGATGTGGTTTTATCTGCTGGTATTTGATATAAATTACCACACAGAAGAACAATACTCAAGATGAGGCAGAATGAAAGACAGAAGCAGCTACGAGTAATGTTGTCATCTTCATAGATTTTCTTGCACGTGTGAATGATGGCTTACTTAGATAAAATTGCCCAGGCCATACTCCTAATCTGCTATTCAAATATAAGCTTTGAATCAAAGGTGCTAAGAGCTTCAGGTTATCCACTGAAGTGATTAAGACTCCATTAATCAGCAGACTTTGATGTTGCGGCAACTGCGTCATAATTGCATGTAATGTTGTAACTCCTTCACCTTACAGCTGCAGGCAAAGGAAGACACATCGTATGTTTCACAGCTTGGCATTGACTCTATTCATAAGGAGGGGTTTCAGTACCTTTTGCACGACGTGAATGATTGAGTGAGTGTGTGTAAGTGTGAGCGTGAAGAGCTTGAAGTGAGAGCGAGCTCACTCAAAAAAGGAATCACCAACACAAATATTAACGTTCATTTTAACAATTGTTGTAAGTATTAGCGGTATTACTTCAAAATTATTTCAACTACCACATTGAATTTAACATTGACATGAAATTTTTTTTGCAGGCTTCTGCAATGCAAAGCTTGTCAGTTCAGAAATGTATGACACGATCCCCAATTATATTTGGTTTTAATTACAAATTCGCTTCAAAATCTGATAGACTGAAGTACGTAATTATACCTTTACTTATGCATGGTCAGACCACGTTAGACTTCCTCTACGGGTGGCGTTTTTCTTTTACCCGAATTACCGAACGAAATGAATCGAGCTGAACGAGACGAGAAAATCTATAGTTACCGACTCTACAATCTGTGATGGGGCCTCGTGACAGTGTAACTGACGCTCCTCAATTACAGTTTTGTGTGACATAAAGTCTCAGGCTCGATTTGGACCCTATCAACGATCGCAGGTATGTTGGGGGGCTACAGGACCGCGGGAGCTGCAACGCCACAACTGGCCGAACGTGGGAGTGGCAGAGGGTGCATCAGCCATTGGCAAGGAGGAGGGGCGCGACGCGGATCTCTCTGACCCGAAGTCGAGCTGCTTGTCACTGATGCGATGGTGTTCATCAAGGAAGCTGGTCAGTTTTTTTTAAAGCGTCTCTGACCCGAAGTCGAGCTGCTTGTTGTCACTGATGCGATGGTGTTCATCAAGGAAGCTGGGTGAATTTTTTTCAGAAAGCAGAAATATCTCATGAACCAGCTAGCCAAGATGGGCAAGAAGATATCATGTGGAATATCCAATTCATGGGAGATGTCTCGCTCATGCATTGCCACGACATTCGCATTGCTCCACAGGTTTGGCCATGTCTTCTGTGCCATACGTGCTTGGACC
>NC_091561.1:39499518-39504518 GCF_042767895.1 Penaeus vannamei
CATTATGTATGTTCATGCGTATCTCTCACCACATACATGCACTTGTCCATGTGCATGTTGAATATCATATAAAATAAGAATATTCAGAAAATGACCATGATATAAAAAAAATTTGAACATGAAAACATAATACTCTAAAACCTATATACAAAACACTTACTGGCTGACGGCTGTGTTATATGCGTTGCCATCTGAGGCTGCACTGGCTGTTGAGGTGCTGAACTGATATTCATATGGACAGGGCCCATTATTGGCCCAGGGGGAGGCCCAGCAGGAGGCCCAGACGAAGGACCAATAGGGACCATGTTAGGGGGTGTTGGCATGTTCGAGCACTCACTAGGCCCAACACTCACTGGGGCTGACCCTGTTGTGGGTGCCATTGATTGAGAGTGTGGCATAGGAGCTCTCCCTGGCTCCATTATTGGCCCTAATCTCTGCTGCTGAGCATTGGGACCCAGGTTCTGGAGAGCCACTGGTACACGTCCTCTTGGTCCACAATTGGAGTTCACTGGGTTGGGAAGATGTGGTTGGGAACCTTGGCTGGGGGAGACAGTTGGGCAGGGTTGTGCATGTGTTCCCGAAGAGGGTGGCCCAACAGGTATGGTCGTTGGCAAACTAACCTTCTCCTTTGCTAGACCTGGCACACCTGGTCCAGCTTCATCAGATTTATTTCTCTTCCTCCTACAACAGATATAAATTTTGACATCTATGTAACAAAATGTATACTAAAAGAATGACTAGCCTTACTGTTCAGTCAATTTCTTAAAACACTAGCTCAACTCACTTCCTTTACTACAAATAAAAATAAAAAAATAATTTTTATGAATTAAAAAATTAACCAACCGTTCTTCCTCATCTGCATCTAAGACATTGAAGAGATTTG
This sequence comes from Penaeus vannamei, assembly GCF_042767895.1. Lineage (NCBI taxonomy): Eukaryota > Metazoa > Arthropoda > Malacostraca > Decapoda > Penaeidae > Penaeus > Penaeus vannamei. The sequence goes on from NC_091561.1 coordinate 39,500,402, forward strand.
ATGGTAGCTTCTCATCATCTTCCTCTCCATCTTCCCCATCCGCAAATTCCAAAAGAGCATTGAAATCTCCTCCCATACCTGCCAAAACAATTTCCTAATTAGTAATCATATGCATAACATACCACATGATTTCTTTGGTTATAAAATGTAGCTAAATACAATTTGACCATAAGCAAAAAAACACTCACCTAGTAAGTCATCCTCCATAGTAGTCAGATCTCCTGTTCCTAGATCCTCTAGGTCATCACCCCCTTGGCCTTGCGTCTGAGCTGCAGGTTGGGGAGTAGACTGTTGGTTCGGAGGCTGTGGCTGGTGCTGTTGCTGCTGCTGCTGCTGCTGTTGCTGCTCTTCTTCCAGCTGCTCCAGTTCCCTAGTTACTGCCTCAGGTAGTTCAGATTCTGACTGCTGCTGACTATTAGCTTGGGGTGGTTGTGGGTGAGGCTGAGGGTGTGGTTGAGGATGGGATAATTGAGGATGTGGCTGTTGTGGAAGAGATGGATGTGGCTGCTGCTGAAGTGGCGGGTGTCCTTGCGGGTGTCCAGGGGGATGGTGAGGCTGCTGTGGGTGTGGAGGTGGACCAAGTGGGTGCGGAGGTCCCGGAGGGTGGTGGGTGGGTGATTCAACTGGCACAGGGACAGGACCTGCTGCACTGATGTGGGGAGAACCCATGCCCTGGCTCACCATCACTGTTGTTGGGGGACCTCTGACCACACTGGTTACTCCAGGACCAACATTCATGTACTGCTGGTGTGGGCGTTGCTGTACTACATGACTGAAGGGGTCCAGAGAGTTGTGCCCATTGACACCTCCTGGTTGTTGTTGTTGTGGTGGTGGTGGTGGTGGCTGCGGTTGAGGCTGAGGCTGCGGCTGTGGTTGTGGCTGTTGCTGCTGCTGTTGTTGTTGCAAGTTCCTCTGAATTATCATTCTGAAGCGTGGGTCCATCTGGCCTTGGCCTGGTCCAGCTGAGTGGACCATCATGCCAGGCTGACCCCCGGCTATGCTCTGCCTCATACGCACACCAGGGCTTTGCACCACTGGTGGAAGCGGCTGTCTGAACTCTGCATGACTCCCATTGGGAGATGAGATTGGCTGAGCCACACCACCTGGGTGAACCACACTGCCCTCACTCCACTGCTGGGGCCTCTGTCTCTGAAGCAGTTCCCGCAAGTGTTGTTGCTGTTGCTGCTGTTGCTGCTGCTGCCCAGCTGGGTCACCTGAGATGCCTCCCGCAGGTGTGGCAGGCTGTCCATAACTGTCATCAGAATGGGGTCTAGGTGTAGGAGGAGCCTGAATGTAGCCAGATGAAGGGGGTTGAGAAAATGAATCTGTAGGAGTGAAAGGGTCCGATGACATGGGTGTTCTAGGAGTTGCTGGCTGAGAGGCATATGGATCCATGGGGCGAGGTGTTGGCGGGGGCATTGCATATGGATCACTTGCTGGGGGTCTTGGAGTAGATGGTGGTATACTATAGGGATCTGATGTATGGGGACGTGGAGACGGAGGCACACGAGAAAATGGGTCGCCACTCGTTGGAGAAGGCAGTGGTGAAGTCTGAGGTCTGGTGGTTGAAGGAGGATGAGCGTATGGATCTGCCTGTTTGTTTGGGTGAGGCGTGCCTGGCTGCATGGCATAAGGGTCGGGGGGACCCTGCGGATGGCTCATGGGGCCACGGATCATCGTGTGAGCCAGGCCAGGGCGCATTGTGGGCGAGCCTGGTGGTATCTGAGGTCTCTGGGTTACTATCATTGGTCTTGGCGGTGTGATAGAGGGAAGAGGAGGACGAGGAGAAGCATGTGGAGTGCTCGCAGGACTGGGGTCAGTGTTGGTACCCTCAGTGAGGCTTCCAGGGGTTCCCACAGACCCTGGGGTGCTCGAACCTTCCAGGCTCTCTGAGCTCTTCAAGGCTCTTTGCTGTTCCTGAGTAAATATTTGAATGAGATCATTAGGTGTTCTAGTCATTTCTGGATACAATTTGGATTTAAACCTTATTCTACATGCTATGAATTTCAAGACTACCAAATCATAACTGCTTTTAAACACACACTGCATGAAATAGGCAACACAGAAGTCTTACTCTTATTGCAGAAATTTTCACTTATTTAAGAAAATGAACTTATCACACTCCTTGTCACTAAAAAAACTAGTTTTCCAGGATGTCTAACACGTAAACCTCTACACACGTAAAAAAAAAAAAAAAAAAAAAAAAAAAAAAAAAAAAAAAAAAATCATTATTTCACAATTTAGTGTTCTCTCTTCATACAGGTGTATTTTGGCAAGTGACCAACCTATTTGGAGGTGACTTACTTGGCATCTGTACTATCTTCACCTCTTAAATCCATGATCAAACCTTTGAGATCAAAAAAGCACACACGACCAACAGTAGCGTAATTCACTGAAAAAAACAGCTTCCAAAATACACCCTAGAGAGGAATCTGTCACATGTACTGCACACTTTGCAAACACGAAAACACACTTATCAGAGCTGCTGTCATTTATTCCACTTCAGGAGATTACAACTCTGCAAATAAGACTTGGATATCATGCTGTTTCTCAGTTCATTGTAAAAAAAATAAAGAGGAAAAATAAACGAGATTGATCATCTCACAAAGCTAAGTGCTGCAACTGACAAGTTTCATTTACATCCACATCAGTAATATGATGACTTACTATCTTATTCTTAAGAAGATTTGACTGAAATGTGTCTACTACATCTCTAGCTTTTATCAATTATCATTTACACATTTTCTGGACGATGATTCTGTAACATCATTCTGGAAAAAAATTCTCCAAACCAGTACACATAGATTTCAGAAACAAAAATATACACTTATTAGTAACAATATCCCAAGAGTATTGCCTACTCAAATAATACCTTTAACCCTTTTGTTTACACTGGAAGGCAGCATCAATGAGTTTCAAATTTACACTAGGTATAAAATTCTGCAAACATTTGCATTATAATGTATTTTTGGGTATGTGGGAAACACAAGCGGTATGGGGAAAAAAAAGAAAGGAAAAGAAAAAAAATGTATACATATATATACATACATATATATATACATATATATAATATATATATATATATATATATATATATATATATATATATATATATATGGTAGTTAATTCAAAATAATATGCACCTGCACACAAACACACACCCATACACACGCACCAACAGAAAAAAAAAAAAAAATAAATAATAATAATCACACACACACACACACACACACACACACACACACACACACACACACACACACACACACACACACACACACACACACACACACACACACACAAAAAAAAAAAACAGTGAAAAATATAGTCAAACATCTCTACATCATCACCAACAAAACAATGGACAAGACCCAATCCTAGTGGGTCTGCTGTATCCTTAAATAGCAAAAATATTGGCGGGCTATTAACCCAATGCCACTGGGAAAATGTTGTGTTCGCTTTAATATTGTTTTGTTAAATGTTTCTGCACACAGATGGCTCTGCATCTGTTTAGCCACAATGGAGTCAATTAGTAGATCTTGTGATCCCACCTTTCCATGAAATAGCAGGCGAACCTTTTTTATTTTTCTTAACTAATGCTATCAATATTGATACTGTTAATTTTGTTATAAACATTGAAATGACTATACTGCTATTGACATTATTAAATACTAGGTAATATTATCAAAAATGAAGGAAATGGGTAAACAGGTGAAACAGGTACTTCTTGCAATTGGCTTATCGGTGACTTAGTACTTGTGGAGCCATCTATTTGAAAAAACAATTACTAAATTAAACACAGTGGGCATAGCATGTACGCACAGGCCAACCTCATCGGCATTTGGTTAAAGGACCACTGAAAGAGATTTTACCAGATGACAGAAATTGATACAAAGTAATGCAGAAAATACAATTTTCAGGAACAAAAGGGTTAAAGAGCACTATACAAATATTGTCTCTTTAGATTACAAAAAACTTGTTTCCTTCTGCAATACCTGCATCATTACAATAATGATAGAAAGAGAAAAGGAGAATGAAAGAATAAGACAAAAAAAGAAAGGAGGAGGACAAGTAAGAAGAAAAAGAAGAAGGAGAAGAATAGTATCAGAACTAAAAA
>NC_091561.1:39512018-39522018 GCF_042767895.1 Penaeus vannamei
ACTGATCCGAGCGGAGCAACAGGGGGTTGATTGGGGCGGAGGGTTGATGCAGCAGGTAGAGTTGCTGGAGGTACTACAGGAGGTACAGATGGAGCAACTGTTGGAGGAACAGCAGGAGGAACTGCTGGAGGGGCAAGTGGACTCTCCTTTGTTACAGGCACAGACACAGTTGTTGGTCCAGCTGAGGACACAGCTGGACTAGCTCCTGTGGTGTTTCCTTCAGATCGAGTTCCTGTACTGCTGGCGCTCTCCATGCTATCTTTGGTGTTTGCCGAGGGTGCTGCAGTAGATACAGTGGAGTCCTGACTATCCTCTGTGCTGTCTTCTGGCAAGTTCTTCATGATGTCAGCCACATCATCCAGATTAAAGCCTGGGCCAAGAATGTCTGTCAACTTTGTTTCAGGGCCACCTACTCCAGGTACATCTATATTATCTTGGGAGAGATCTTCATCGCCTGTTAGATTTGTGTCATCATCTTTTATTGCTGCACTCATTATATCACCCATCAAGATGTCTGTTAAATCACCTCCCTGGGCAAATATAGCATCTATGGCTTCATTGTTTTCATCTTCTTCTGCCATCTCCTCATCCTAAGGAAGATAAAATGTTAATATATATGAAGCTGTTGCTTACTGCAATTCTAGATAACAATATAAAAAACAACAGAGTAATTTTTTCATTATAAAAAATATAAATATATAAAGAGATGATCCTAGATCCTCTTGAACAAATTTCTCACCTTGCAGTCCTTCTTATCCTCATCCTTCTTTTCCTTCGCTTTGGAGTCTGTCTGATCCTCTACCTTAGTACGGTGAGGGGACAGTAACTTTGTCTGTTGTGTTGCACTGTCTATGCGCCGTTCATGGCCCAGCTGCTGCTTGTTCTGGGCTGCCTGAACAAGCTGGACTTCATCCTGTTTTGAGAACAGTAAAAAACATTATAAAAATTAGGAAATACCTAAACAAACACCCTATCCTTCCAATCATCTATGCAAAATCAAAAGAATGTACAACCTAAACAAATACATCAAAAGGCTGATACTCTCTCTTCTTATATATATATATATATATATATATATATATATATATATATATATATATATATATATATATATATATATATATATTTTTTTTTTTTTTTTTTTTTTTTTTTTTTTTTTTTTAATTCTACATACCTTTGAAAGATTGATTGCTGACTTTGTCTTCTGCATATCCAAGGCATCTTCAGTGAATTCCTCATCCAGATCCCCCATCTGCTTCATCTCCTCCTCCAGGTTGCTGGTGTCCATCAGATTCCGGCCAAAGAATGCCTCCTAAAATCCCCATCCCAAAAATGAATGTATTAGCAAATCATGGAATATCACAGAAATGCATGATCCCTTCTTGAGAAAACAGATTTCATTCAGGCTATAAAATAGGTTTCTTACAAATCTAAAGCTAGTTGATAAAATTCCTTTTTACCTCCCACATAAACAAACTGCATGGTACATCTACATTATAAAAAGATGCCTCACTAACCTGTATGTAAGAAGGAAATTTTTCAAGTAGTTTGATCTTCTTTTTGGTTCGCCAGTTACTTCTCTTCCTCCTAAGCTCCAGAACTTGTGGGTCTAGGTTGGCCTCCTCCCGTGCTTTTTCATCATCCTTCTTTCCTCGTGCGCGGACTTGGAAACCACCAATGCCTAAAAAGGCAGAAAGGGTGAGATGTACCATCAATTATAAAAAAATAACGACTCATCAAAAATAAATGATAAATAAGAGAGGATACAGTCCATCCACAATAATCATGAAAACAGAATGCAAGGATGAATTTTCTTCCAAACATAAGGATTATATGAAAAATTTAATCTCCATACCTAGAGTTTTGATGTTGCGATATCTGCGCTTTCTCAAGGTGTATGTTCCAGGCTCAGGACCAGGCAATGTATAAAAGCCATCTGGTAAGTCAGGTGGTGTACCATCCTCCTGCAAAGTAAATCAACACAAACACATAGTAACGTGTACAAAAACATGAAAAGGAACTTATGCTGGGTAGTTCCTAGTTCATAATTAATACATTTGATTAAAGGTATCCCTACACATAAGTATGAACTAAATCTAAAACCTAATAATGACTGGCAAAAATTACCACTACCTTTTTAGGTAGACCATAATAAGAATGTTTGTATATAATGGAAACGAAAACTTCCTAAAAGTGCAACTCCCATGAAAATCAGAATTAACCATTATAATATACATATGACCTCAAACTACATTCTACCCATGACATAAATAAAAATCTTATATATCATGGTCTCATCTTCTCTCTCTCTCTCTAAAAAAAAAAGACAAAGAAAATTCACACTCCCGCAATATTTTAAAATCACTAAAGATTGATTCTATATGCAAACAGAAAAGAACAGATTATGAACTGCAATTATATCAATACAATGTCCATTCTTCTTTCAGTACTACATAATATTTTCCCTCTCTTTCTACTTTGGGTATACTTGATTACACAGCTCTAAACAGGCCAGATAAAAATAATGATATATAACAACAGCAATAATAGGAGCAATATTGGTTACAAAACAAAGAAAGAAGAAAACAAGAAAAGAGCATGCCTTGGCCTTCAGAATGGTCCCTTCCTTCATGCCATACACCCAGTGCTTGGGCTCTTCGCTCTCCAATTTCTCCTCGTCCTCCTCTTCGTCGTCATCAATGTCACGACTGCCACTGCTATCAATGGAAGGTCCTCGACTGGTTCGAACTGTCTTGGGGTTCCTTTGTGTGATGAGAGATAGCAAAGATGATATCATAAAATATATGTCTACAGTATTATGGTTGAAATAAGATGCATTATCGTCGATATATAAATTTCATTTTTTTTTATCAGATTTTTTTCCCCTCTTACCTTGGCTTCTTTTGTGGCTCCAATGTCATTGTCTTTATCTGGAACATTCCACACTCAGACAAGCATATACCATCCACCCAGAAGTGTGCTTTGGATGTTACCTGTTGAAGTATCAAAATAAACATAGCAATCTAATGCCAAATCGTTTTGTGGAAATAAACACTATCACAATAGCAACTTACAGTCAAACAACAAATTTACAATAAAATATTTTTCTAATGGCACTCTTTTAGCATAATATGTAATACAAAGCACATGCTTTTACAACAGAAAACTCTCTATATCTATTACGACACGTGCAAAGACTCACCTTTGGCATAATGTCAATTGGACTTGGAGGACGCACAGGGCTTGGTAGTGTTGTGGTGGGAGTGACTGCATTGTGTGTGGGACGTGTGCGCAGTGGTGGGGTGTGAGGAAGGAGGTGTGGAGGAAGTGCATCCTGGGGTCGACACATTAGGCACAAATATCCTTTCTCAGCACATCTGATGAGATAAAATATTCTGGTGTTATATCGCAAAGCTTTGAAATACGAGAAACATGTATGCTTTCTATTTATTTCTTGTGTAAGTAACAAAATAAAGAATAATCTAAAGTATGTGCAACCCATTTCCATTCACAATCTATGCATCTTAGAAATAATTTCAATTCACATCATCATCATTGAGATGAGCAACTCATCAATTACAATAATAATAATAATACTTCTTCCACACAAAAGCGAATAAAATACAAGTATTTCTATTTTGAAATTTCCCTTAAGCAGACTGAATCACTATGTTCCAATTCATCCATGACCGAAGTGGAAACAACATAATTCACGTCTCTAAGCAACATCCATATAAAAGTAACAAATAAATCGTAAATTACCCAAAACATTAAGACCTTAACATGTACTAAAGGACACACACAAAAGCCTTACCTCTCGGCCTCCTCTTCTGTGTGTATCATGTCATCAGAGGCATGCAGCCAGCGCTCACAGTTGGAACACTGTATGACGAGCTCTCCGTCTGCATAAGGTTCATCACACACAGGGCACTGAGTCATGGAATTGCAAGGGCCACAGACACTGTAGTTCTGTTGCCAGGTGGCACTAGGACCAGGATCTGAGGCACCACAGTATTGACATACAGCACACCTAAAATGCAAAACTCAAGTGAACATTGTATGTACTTTCCATATATATTTCTGTTTATCTTTCTATTTTCAAATCTTTATTTAGAGCAAATTATATCATTATAAACCATCAAACCTGTAGACCTGCTGATTATTAATCCGACTTTGTTAAACATTTTACAGAGTGCTCTGCCCTTCTTCTACCTTATTGTCATCCCCAGTGAGCTAAAAAGTTAATAACTTTTTCTCCTCAAATTCAAAGATTTATCTCCACAATTTCTGTTTATCCTTATCTTACACGCCTTTCATCAAGCCTTTTGGAACCAAATTGTAAAGGTCTCATTTATATGTGTCCGGCAAACATCCTTTTTTTTTTTTTTTTTTTTTTTTTTTTTTTTTAAGATTACTTCTATCCTTCTTGGGGTCTTTTTGAAATATTAGTATAAGAAACTCCATTCATCCAGCTAAACTTTAACCTGTTAGATCCAGATGACTTACAGCTCACATGTGGACCAATAACCCAGGTCTATATTTGTCCTTTGCTATACCGAATCAAGATGGTAACAGACTGTTTTTTCTGAACAAACTCCATATTATATCTCCAGATAGTTTAGACATTATATTCCACACTCATTTATCAATGGGAATAATGCAAAAGCCCCCTTCTAAACACCAAATAAGTCTAATCACACGAAGAGGTTTGTGCCCTGGTGGCAAGTCTTTTTCATCATCCTGATCTCCCCTTATAACAGCCAACGGCCATTTTGTCCCATGACAGCATGTTCATGTCACCAGGCCCTCGACCCAAATTTCTCCATGACAGTCTAGCCGTGTCACCCGTATCATAGGGGTTAAGTAAGCATGTTCTTCCTTATGGTTTCAGCATTAAGTAAGTTTGCCCATTCTTATGTTAATTTCATATCTACAATCAAGTGCTCCCCAAACATCCCATATAACTACATATTTTCCTGCTTAAACAAATCACTTTCTACTTCAACTGTAAAAATTCCATATTTAACATGGAAGACAACCAGCCATTATCTACACCTTTGCATAACAAGACACTGACAATAACAGCTGCATAGGCCTACATACCATTTACACCTCCACACCCCAGAGGGTACACTGTCTAGAGGTGGTGTCATGCAGTATATGTGGTAGGAGATGTCACAGTCCTCACATAGGACAAGGCGGCTCTCATCGTTACGCTCACCACACCCCTCACACACTGTGCAGTCCAGGCACCTCCATCCTTTCTCGAGAACCACTTTGTTAACCTGTAATTAAGTTTAAGAAATTTTGTATATGAGCACATGGCCTTTTATCAAAGTCAGTAATAGTAAAAATTAAAAATCAGAAAATACAAAAAAATATACATAAAAATAAGAATTTATATATTGAGGTATAGAACAAAAAAACAAACAGATATTTCAATCCTATGAGTGAATGACTAAATGGAATGAATGGATGAATAGTGTCAAACCAGTAAGAAGAAAAAGGAAACAAAAAAAGAATGAAAATGAAATGAAAGGAAGAAAAGAACCAGCACAAACCATTCTATTGCAAGTTTTTAATTATTTCTTTTTGAAGTGCAAAGATCACTTTCTAGATAATCTTCTCTAATGTGAGTCGAACTAGCCCAAAATCCACTTTCACTTCTAAAATGCATGCACAAGAGGCAAGAGAATAAGGGAAACCCATCCTCATGGTCTATTCTTAAGAACTATGCAAAACTTTGACAATACTCACACCTTAGGATATAGATCTGATACTGCATCAGACACTCACCTCCCCATTACTCTCTTCTTTAATCAAAAGGATCCTTCACCAAAAAAAGGAGGAACAGAAAAAAATAATCATAACAGTAAAATCAAAGATGACTCTGATCTGGTAAAATGTCATCTGCTTTATCTATTAGAAAAGAAATCTCATATCTTGGACCTTTTTTCTGCACAATCTCATTTATCAATACCAAATTCTTCTGATCTCATTATTCTTCATTTACACGAGTTCTGTCTTCTATCTTCATCAACTTCTCTTATTGCCACTTGGTCATTCATACTTGCATATTCAAGGAATACAAAGGTAAAACTTTATATTCTGAAAGTATTTTTCTTTGAAACATTCTGGCCTCTGAAGAATTCTTAGTTACATCATTCACAACATTTTGTATGTATTTCTTTTGTTTCAGTGGAAGCATCTTGTACAAAGGCAGTCATCACGTCATTCAAACTCCCTTCCAACTGCAGTCATGCGACAAATCCTTTGTATTGTTCTCTTGAAATAGAGCAGATGGCATTACCTGATCCTGGTTTCTATATTTCTATTAGCTTCTCCTTTTCTGTAGGACTAGTGGCGGTAATCTACTTTCGAAAGAACTAGATGCAGGCCAGCGATGATGTCTTGTCTTGTTTCTAACACCAACTCAACAACCTACAGTTCTGATGCCAAACCATGAGCTGTGTCTGAGTTGTCCCTGGATGACCGTTTGCATGAACCATGATGTATATCAACCAGTATCTAATGAAATCCCCATCTATATCACCTTAAACTCAATGCCTCATACCTTGACGCTGAGCCGTACCTTAACATTGGCACAGAATGGGTGGTAACACTGGCCACACTGAGCACAGCTAATGAGTCTTCCTTCTTGGTCCTGTCCAAATGCTCCACACATGGCACACACATCTTGCTCAAGGCAAAACTCGTCATTGCTGGCCACCAGAATCACTTTGTTCTCCTCCCCTTCTTCCTTGCCTGTGCTGTGATTGTTCTCCATTGCCTGGTTGATAGAAATAATAATGTCAAGTCTTCAAGTAATAATAAAATATATAATTAATAATAAACATTCACTTGGGTGTGAGGTCTTTGACTTGAATCTTCACTGCCTAACTTGTGTCTTCCATATGAACTTCCCATACACAATTCACTAGGTGCAGTGGGGTGCTGCTAGCTTTAAATTTCATACTATGACCATTACTTTGTTTTTACTTTTCCATACTTTGTTTATAATCACTGCTGCCTGATTTCATTCAGAAAGCAGAATGCTCTGAATCATATGGTGTATGATGTAATGTCAGTAAAAAAGCATTATCAAAACAATACAATACCTGTAGGGTGACACTCTGATAATTGAAATATCCTCTATATCCTCTGCCATTCCCTCGACCCCTTCGGACAGGCACTGTCTGTCCTCTCTTCTTTGAGCTGGAGAAGGCCTTTTTTCCAACTGCTCCTCCTCGCAAGCGGGGAGTAAAGTTCCCTCTCTTTGCCAAACTAAATGGTTTTCCACGGGTGTAAAAGGAAGTCTGGGGTTTAGGCAAGGGACCAAAGTCCTCTGACTTTCCATCCAAAGGCAGATCCAAATCAATGGAGTCCTCAGAATGAATGGATGATTCCTGAGGACCATCACAGCTGTCTTCTTGAGCTGACGGGAGAGGACAGTATACAATAATATCAGAAAAATTGACACAAGTTCCATTATACACTGAGAAAAGACAAAATCTAACATCAAAACTAATGAAACACACTCACACTTTACTTACATATTATGGGAGACTGATTGGGTCCTGGGACCTTTTTACAGGTGGTGCAGACGTATTCATAGGATCTGTCAGCATTCCACTTCGACTGGATTAGACCAATATCCGCATCACTGTCACAGGCACTATGGACATGCCTATACGGAAGCAGTATCAAGTATCAATAACACTAGTAATGATGTGAATAAAAATTGTAATAGCAACAGTTATGTGTGAGCAAAAGGGAAAGGGAGAGGGAGAGGGAGAGGGAGGGAGGAGGGAAGAGAAGGATAAGGGAGGGAAAAGGAGGGAAGAGAAGGGAGAGGGAAAGGGAGAAGGGGAGAGAGGGAGAGGGGGAGAGAGGGAGAGGGGGAGAGAGAGAGGGGGTAGGGGAGGGGGATGGAGAGAGAGACAGAAACACAGAAAAGGAGAATGGTGAGACACAAAGAGAGAAAGAGAAAGGTAAAATGAGACAGAGAGAAAGAGAAAGGTAAAATCAGACAGAGGGAGAGAGAAAGACAAAGGCAAAATGAGACACATAGAGAGAAAGAGAAAGGCAAAGAGAGACAAGAGCTAGTTAGCCAGCTAACTCAAGGCATCAAAAGACAGAGAAGAACAGTATCAAAACACTTTCCACCAACCAACCTTCTACACGTTGCACACTGGGCCATGTTCTTCTGAGCAATGGCACGATATGCCTTCCCACAGATGGGGCAGGCTAAGCCCTTGTTCCGAAGCTGGTAGCAAGAATCGCAAACGGTAAAGTTGGAATGCCATCGCGAGGAGAGCCCGTTGCCTGGCGTCCTCGAGCCGCAGTCCCCACACACACGACACGTCTGTTAAGGTATCATTTCCCAGAATGAGGGTTTATTACTCTGGAAAACTGATGAGGCACAGAGCGATGGGAAGAGAGATATGGGAGACAATGGAATGATACAGCTCAGAATAAGGACAGATCATAATTATCACCAAAGTGCTTTCTGTCAAGTCAGTGTCATCCTAGTAAAGGTAATGGTAAAACAACAGTGGAAAAAAAAATAACAGTTGATGACAATGATGATAATGATGACCATAATAGTAATAATAACAATATAAGTCTTCAATATTATGATGATAATGATATAAAAATAAACAAATAAAACTATCATGAATAATCATAACATTAGATTTAACAGTAATTCTAAATATCATCATTATCATCATTATTATTATTATCATCATCATAATAATTATTGTGATGATGACAACAATAACAATAATATGAATATTGATAACAGTGACAATAATAACAATAATAATAATAATAAAAATAATAATATCAAAACCAAAAACAACAACAATAATAATAATAATAAAAAAAAAAAATAATAATAATAATAATAATAATAATAATAACAATAATAATAATAACAATAATAATATCAATAATAAAAATAATAATAATAATAATACCACACCTAAATGAAGCTATTGAGCACTTAATCACATCTATCCTGAACCCTACCTTTCGCACAGGAACCCCTATTGGGTGTCCCAAGGTCATTTGCAGTTGGAAAATGAGTGTGTGTAGAGTGAAAGAGGGAGAGAGGAAAATAGAAGGATTGTGTGAGTGTGAGTGTGTGAGTGTGAGTGTGTGTGTGTGCGTGTGCTTGTGCGTGTGCGTGTGCGTGGGGTGGGGTGGGGGGAGATATGGGTGTGTGTGTGTGTGTGTGGGGGGGGGAGATGTGTATGAATGTGTGTGTGTGTGTGTGGGGGGGGGTCATGTGTGTGAATGTGTGTGTGTCTGTGTGTGTGTGTGTGGGGGGGGGTGATGTGTGTGAAAGTGTGTGTGAATGTGAATGTGAATGTGAATGCATATGTGAATGTGAATGTGAATGTTTGTGTACGCGCGCGTGTGAGTGTGCATGAGCGCGCATGTATCCACATGTGTGTATATATGTGTATATGTATGTGTATGTGTATGAATGTGTATATGTATGTGTGTAAATGTATGTGTGTAAATGTATGTGTGCATATGTATGTGTGTGCATATGTATGTGTGTGTATAGGTATGTGTGTGTATATGGATGTGTGGGTTTATGTATGTGTGTGTATATGTATGTGTGTGTATATGTATGTGTGTGTATATGTATGTGTGTGTATATGTATGTGTGTATATGTATGTGTGTGTATATGTATGTGTGTGTATATGTATGTATATGTAGGTGTATATACATATGTGTGTATATGTGTATATATGTATATATGTATATACATGTGTGTACCTACATGTGTGTGTGTATGTGTACATGTATGTGTGCATATTCGTATGCATGTATGCATGTGTATGCATACGTGCGCATATATGTGAGCTCAATTATGCTCATGTGTATGCATGTAAGTGTGAGCATTTTGTGATGCGACTAATATGTTTGACTCCATCACACAAGTCAGTGAATCACAAAAGCAACACACCATATTACAGATCTATA
>NC_091561.1:39539518-39547018 GCF_042767895.1 Penaeus vannamei
TTTATGGTTTGCCTAAGATATGTGCCCTGCATAAAATCATGAGCAGTTCTGTTCTATTACCCTCCATGGAGAGCCACACTGCACCAAAACTTAAGTTCTATGGCACATGTATGTGGCAAAAACATGTGAACTTGTTTATATTTGTATGCCTACTCACTCACTCAAAAATACACACACACACACATACACACATTCAAAACCTTTACAAACACATATAAAATAGCTTTAGTTCTCAAATCTTTTCTTTAAACTTTCCCTTTTGAACATTCTATGCAGCTATGACTAAGAATTTTTTAGAAGGAATTATCTGAAGAACAGAGGTTATGCTTAATTCATGGGTATAAGCTAGGCTATACTTTCATAGTTATAATAACTATAAGGGGGTAATTACTATATTAAAAAACAATAACAACAATAATAATACCAATAACAGTAATAATAAAAACAACAGTGACAGCAGTAGTAACTATGAAAATAACAAAAACAATAACAATAACAATAACAATAATAATAATGATAATGATAATAATAATAATAATAATAATAATAATGATGATAATAACAAAAACAACAATAACAATAATACTCATGATTGACAGTGATGATAAACTGAGATCATCATAAAATATATCAGTAATAATATCAATACTAAATAAACAACATTAATAATAATAATAAAAAAAAAATAGCAGCAGCAACAGTAATGATGATTAACAATATTGATGATGATGATGATGAGGAGGAGGAGGATGGTGATGATTGATGATATTGATTATTAATGATGTTTACTAATGGTGATGATGATAATGATGATGATTATTAATGATAATGATAATGATGATGATGATGATGATGATGATGATTGGTGATGATAATTGCCAATACTGATGATGATGATGATGATAATAACAGTGATAAAATTTACATCAACAATAAAAAGAAAATGATGATGATAATAGTTTAATAACATTTGTCTAATAATAATAAAAACAATAAAAAAACAAGAAGATTCAGAAGAAAAATAATAGTAAACATCATCATCATCATCATAAAAATGACAATAAAAATATTGATAACAAAAATAGCAATAACAATATTGATTACAAAAATAGCAATAACAATATTGATTACAAAAATAGCAATAACAATAGTAACAAAACCTATTATTATCGTTACTACTACTATTACCATCATTATCATTATTATAAAACAATAACAATAACATTATCAAAATTAATAATAATAATGGTAACAATAACAACAGCAACAATAATAATAATATTATTGGCAATGATGATGATAATGATGACAATAACAATGATAATAGCAACAGGAATGGCAATAATTATTATAATATCAATAATAACAATGAAAATAATAATAATAATAATAATAATAATAATAATAATAATAACAATGACAATAACAATAATAATAATAATAATAATAGCAATAATAATAATAACAAAAAAATAATAATGATGAAAATAATAATAATAATAATAATAATAATAATAATAATAATAATAATAATAATAATAATAATAATAATAATAATAATAATAATAATAATAATAATAATAGCAGCAGCAATAATACTAATAACAAAAAAAATAATAATGATGAAAATAATAATACTAACAATAATAATACTAAAATTTATTTTAAATTCACAATATTAAAAACAATATTAATGATGATAATAAAGATATTAATAATAATAATATTATATAGTTTAATATAATAATAATAATAATAGCAATAATAATAATGATAAGAATAATAATATAATATAATGTAATATGATAAAAATAATAACAAAAGTATTAAACACATTATGCAACAAAATCAAAAAATTATTCTGTTTCAGAGATGAGAAGCATTTTTCCAGTCGCTTGTGTCGAAAGCAATGGGAAAAATTTCAAAATTTCCCTTGGTAACACAGAACACGAAATCTGTAGCCACTTATCCACTACCCAAATTATTTTCCATTCTTTCCGTCCCAAACTTCTGAAAACGTAAAGTTGCAAAAATTGTCAGAATTGCTGGACATTGAACATACTACAAGAAGCACTGGTCACAATAGCCCAAGTTCTCTGTGGGGAGCCGTAACGTCAAAGTGCGAGCAGCTTGTTGACCCCAGGAAGATATATACTCCTTCCACCACAGTGCAGAAAATTAGTTTTCACTGCTCTTGATAAGGAGTCTGCACCCCTAAAGTGTCTACGGTATTTCACACTGTTTTGTGCGTATTTTCTTGGAAATTAGTTGTCACTGCTCTTAATAACGAGTCTGCAATCCTAAAGTATCTACATTATTTCGCGCTGTTTGGTGAGTATTTTCTTGAGAATGGCTTAAAAGAAAAAGAAAAAGAAAAAGAAAAAGAAAAGAAAACAAAAGAAAAGGAAAGAAAAACGAAGAGAAAAAACGTTCATAGGAATCATTGAATGGAATGTTTATGAACCCAATCTGTTTTTTTCTTTCTTTAATAATATCCACTGTATAATGTTTCTTCTTTCTGCTTGCCATGAAATATGAAATTAGCTTTTGAAAATATATCAGCAGGGCACAACAATATATCTTTTAATTGTACATTTTCCTACAAATTTACGAAACTCTCTTTAGGGTCTTGCTTCACCAATTTTCACTGAAATATGGAACCCTTTGTTTGCAAGTCCTGGATGACAGGAATTGCATTCTGAATAAGAATGATATAAAATTAAACATATAAAACTAGCATATGATTCAAAATAGAAATGGGTGATCATAACAAAAACAAAAATCATACAATAAAATTGACAACATTAACAACAATAAGGCCAACATTAAGGTAAACAATAATGATTAATGTGAAATATGATGGAAACAAAAAACAGAAGTAATGAAAATACAGACAAAATAACATTAACAAAGGCGATGACAGCTACCATGATAAAGACGATGACGATGATGATGATAACAATGATCATAATGATAATGAAAATAATAATGACAATAACAACAATAACAATACTACTACTACTACTACTACTAATAATAATAGTAATCATTATCACAGTCATAATAACAATAATAACAACAAAAGTAATAATGCCAATACTAATCTTACAACCATCAATGAAAATAATGTCAATAATAATATTATTAATATTAACAATGATAATGATAATGATGATAATAATAATAATAATAATAAAAATGATAACAATAACAATAATTACAATTACAATAATATTAATAATAATAACCATAGCAACAATATTAATAATAACAAAAACAATAATAGTAATAATAGTAGGAATAATAATTGTAATAATGACTGTAATAACAATAATAATAATCATTTAAAAATTATGATAACAGCAATAACAATAAAAATAACAATAAGAATAACAATATCAATAATAATAATAACAGCAACAACAATATTAATATCATTATTGATATTGTTCACATTATTATCATTTACATTATCAATAACAATAACAAAAAATAATAAAAATAAAGATAAAAAGTAAACAAATCACAATAATATCAACAATAATAACAAAACAATAACAACAACAACACTACTACTACTACTACTACTACAACTACTACTACTAATAATAATAATAATAATTAGAGCAACATTCATAACAATAGTAATTAAAGTAATAACTCTACTAATAACAACAATAATGATAGTAACAAATAATAAAGATGAAAAAAAATGAAAATAAAAGGGAATACTAATGATAATAATAATAATAATAATAAATCAATTATAACAGTAATAACAATAACATAAGTAATAATTAAAATAACAACAATAATATCAATTACAATAACTAGTTATAAAAATACAAAATAAAAATAATAAAAACAATAATAGTAATAACACAAACAATTTCAAAAACAAAACAAAAATAATAATGATTACCATGATACTTTTAACACTACTACACCTACTACTACTACGACTGCTACTACAACTACTTCTACTTCTTTGACGATTACAACTACTACAAATAATAATGATAATAAAAACAATCATAAAAACAATAATAGTAATAAAAACAAGAATAATAGTAATGATAACAATGACAACGACAACATTTGTAATAATAGTAATTAATAATAATAACTAATAATCATAATATCAATAATAATAATAATAATAATAATAATAATAATAATAATAATATATGATAATAAAAAAATAAATAATCATAATAATAATAATAACCACAAGAAATCTATCTTTACAAACGGAAAGCAGAAGGTCCTGTCATGGTAAAAAAAAAATAAAATTGTAGATAATTCTTAAGGATGCATTACAGAATTTTGCTTTGTTACCTAAAGTCGAACTACGAGGTATTTTCCTCAGTAACTGATTGCAATCACAACTGATGGCACTAATGATTTTACCACCCGATGGACCGTCACACTAGCTGTAAATGATAGTGCAAGTGGAATGGACAACAAGAATAACAAAACCCTACCATGCGAAGCATAACATCTACAATACGAAATAGGGCACCACTGGAATATCCCATAAATGAGTAATTCATGATACTTTAATGCACTTTAACTGATTAACACCTGTTTTGCTGAGTGTGAGGACGTGGTACACGTCAGAGAAATATCCAGGAAAGTATACAGAAAATTTGAGAGAAAAATGATACAAGAGATTGGACACTGTATACCATGGGCATACACATAGCGAAAAACTCTACACAAAACAGTATCAGAGTACAAATCTAAAATCAAAACACACTGATCTACTACTAAGGGTACACACAAATACTAGCTTTACCCGATATACTGCAGACTTCCTTTCTACTCTAACCCACCAGCCAGTTCTTAATAAAAAGTTGTCTGATGTTTCTTGTCAAGACATGCAAAAGTTTATATATTTACTCACACACATCACCTTCTTTGGGGTGTTAAACAATGGTTTAATCCAACATGAAAATTCATTAGATTTCTGCAATAATGTAAGTTTCTTAAACAGTAACTAAGAGTGAAAATAGTTTAGTTGTGTTTTGCAGCAAGTGCAAAACACAAATACGAACAAAAACACACAAAACCTTTGCATAATTCAACGATTAACTTCTAAGGCACAGATATTTCATGATCATTACCAGCCTAGTAGTAATTTTTATCAAAGATCCTAATCTATCTCTACCTGTGTATGTTTTTTATTACTAAAATCATTTTCAATACCTATAATTTCTAACAGGGTTTATTAGAGTGGACTGATTTCCATGGATATATCTCTTATTATTCATGACTTCACAAGAAAAGCCCTCGTCTAGTTCTTGTCAGCAAAAATGTGTATACATCTAAGGATCCTAAGTTAATTCTTGCAACAACAACAATAATCTGACCACTTCACCAATCCCTAAACTTGTGTAAAACCTTGTACAGCATTCTAAAGGATCAGATATAGACAACTAAATTTTACTTCTCTTTGCCTATTTTCCATTCTTTCACAAATCTTAAAAGTTCAATTTTGATTTCTGATGCTAACCAGCATCATTAAAAAAATAATAATAATAATGCATATACAAATAACAAATCAGCAATGCACCTGTTAGTGACAGCTATATCATCTCATTACTCCACATGTTTCCAAACTGCCTAAAAATAATAACACATTCACATTCTCTATCACACATGTGCAGACACACACACTAAATAATTTCAAATGACGTGCTATAAGGTATTCACATGTACTATCAAACTATAATAGACAAGATGTAACTTAAAGATCTGTGATATGGTTCTTTACTGACTAATAATGATTCCACTACGTAATGAAAAATGTCAATAAAAAATAATGAAAGAATCATGAAATAAAAAAAAACTTAATATATCAATTTTACTAGTCTAAAGGTTCTATACACAAACACTCAAGGCCTGGCAAAAAAAATTAAAGACTTCCTTTTGCAATAAACTTGTTAGCCATAAAGTGCATAAAAAACATACAGCTGTTACTATCAGAAGTAGAAACCCTATACCACAACCTATCCTAAACTTATCTGGAGTGCAGACTATAAATATTGGACCCCTAGAGCAAATACTACAAATACCACTAATAAAACTAGGCATATATTCACTACTGCTATGATTTTTTTTTTTAATTATCTACATAGGGGCAACAAGGAATCAAGATTTACAAGCAACAATGAAGCCCAAAACATTCTTACATCAAAAAACAAATAATGGGATGATAAATTTCAAAGCTTTTTGACGATTCTTTTCTACATTGTTCCTATCTATAGGATAAGAGGGATAAATGGCCTACAGGATATAAACTCATCATGAAAAATATATAATTATAATAAGCACATGTATTTTTCTAAGAGCTTCTGATCCCATCCTATACATTTTCTGTAATGCCATTGCTATTCTCTCTTCTTTTACCTAATTTTTTGTTTGTTAATTCCTCCCAAGGAGCTATTTCTACAAAGATATCAACACCACTAGTAACACTGTTGAAATAAAATTACCAAGTAAATAAAGTACAAACAGGTAAACACTCCAAGACCAAAACACCTAAAAACTCCAAATTATATGCTTCATCCTACTTTTCCCTCTATAGCAAATATCATAAAAAATATGTATAAATGAAAACTTCTTTGTTATTTTGTCAAAAATGCAGTAGAGATATTTCTGCACTAAGGAGATATGTATATGGGCTGCATGGCCACATGTTCAGTCTACCAGAAGTTTCAAGCCCTTTCATATCATGAACCAAAAAAAGAAATATACTTCAGCCAATGGAAAGCTTAGACAACATAATAAGAAAATCCATACAAAACAAAGGAACTATGTATCAGCCAGTTTACTAATATAGCTACCTGCCTTTTTTCTTATCACCCCCAAATATCATACCTTGATCCAGACCCTGTTGAGGGAAATTTAACACGGAAAACTGTAACATAATTTATTTCTAAAATATGAGCATAGTGACTGTACACTCTATTACCATAGCAACTTCATTGCTTTACATGTAAAATATATTTCTCACAGCAATTAAAAGTGACAAGTCCTCCTGCACTCCAAATAATTAATTCCTACTAAATACCTTTAATACCCCTACTACAGTGACTCTACATGTAGGCTCCAGCAGAACTAAATAGACAGTTTAGTAAGCCCAACCACCTGCCAGAGATAACATGAGACTGGCAGTTAGCATGTGCTTCCATTCTCAGCAGCTTCCAACATTCATCAGGTACACTTAACACCATGATTTTCACACAGGTGGTTCTGTAACCCCCTTTTTGAATAGCATTTTCTTGTGTTTGAAATATTTTATGCCAATTTTATTTCCATAATCTCTCTAACTTCAACATTCCCTGCTCTATAAGATTAGGCTAACTATCAGAAGGGCAGCTATGCATCTACAACCGGCCTACACACTGAGAGCTCCGGCAAAGGCCAACAAACCTCCCCATGGGTATTATGATCAAACAAGAGCTGATAAATCTCACTGGAACTTCATCACAAAAT
>NC_091561.1:39562018-39572018 GCF_042767895.1 Penaeus vannamei
ACAGTAATAATGATAATAAAGATAATGATAATAATAATGATAATAATAATGATAATAATAATGATGATAATGAAAATGATGATAGCAATAATTATAATAATAAAAGTAATTATAGCAATGATGATTATAATGATGATGATGATAATAACAAAGATGACAACGATGAAAATGTTAATGATAATACCAATGATAATAATTATTATGATATTAATAATAATAATGGTAATAATATAAATGATGATAATGATAATAATGGTAACGATAATAACAATATTAGTAATTATAATGACATCACCGATACAGGCAATGATAATATTTCTTTTATCATTATCAAAATAAAAGGCATTATTATCAAGATAGTAAACCCAGATGCTACCATTAATAGCTGAATGGCACCGTGGTAGCGTTGTTGTCTAGCGATGTTGCTAACCAGCGTTCGATCCCCGCGCACTGCCAGTGGATGGTCACCTCGGCCATTCCTCGCGCACAGGGGGTAGTTTAGAAGCACAATAAACAGACAGGCTACAATTTGACTGATGTCACAGGAGCTTGTCACAGGATACCCAAAAAATTATTATTATTATTATTATTATTGTTGATGTTATTATTAATAATATTATTATTATTACTACTACTATTATTATTATTGTTATTATTATTATTATTATTATTAATAATGTTAATGTTATTATTATTACTATTATTATTATCATTACTATTATTATTATTATTGTTATTATTATTGTTATTATTATTATTATTATTTCTATTATTATTATTATCATTATTATTATCAGTACTACAATAACTGTTATCACTATTTGTTATCATTTTTTATCATTATCACTTTATCACTGTTCTTTTTGTCACGTGTCTCTCCATGCTAAATATTAATCATATTATTATCTATTTGTCATGTTGAATCTGTATTATTATTGGTATTATTATCATTATTATTATTATTATTATTATTATTGTTATTATTTATTATTATTATTATTTATATTATTAATTATTATATTTATTATTATTATTATTATTAGATACTTAATAACAATTTGATTAATGTCATACAGAGCTTGTTACACAGATACCCATTAAATTCCAGGAGACATGTTATATATTATTATTATTATTGTTATTATTATTGACTTTAATATAAGGCAATTACAAAAAGCTATTATCGCTATTTGTTATAATTTTCATAATTATCACTGTTCTTTTTGTCACGTGCCTCTCCATGCAAAGTATTAATAATCAAATCGTATTTTTTTCTTAAATTGTATCTTTTTCGTAATTCCGAGAGAGACATGTTTATGTTGTCTATTTATCTCGTTTATTTTCTTAATTATTTGATTATCATTATCGATTTCCTTATTGATATATTTGTTTATTATCTATTTCCTTATTTATTTATTCATTTATTATCTATTTCCTTATTCATTTATTTACCATATATATCCTTATTTATTTATTTATTATCTATTTTTTTATTTATTGATTGATTATCTATTTCCTTATCTATTAATTTTTTTATTTTTGTATATGTATGTGTGTGTATGTGGGCGTATGTGTGTGTGTGTGTGTGTGTGTGTGTGTGTGTGTGTGTGTGTGTGTGTATGTATATATATATATATATATATATATATACTATATATATATATATATAATCCTATCTTCCTTATTTATTTATTTATTATATATTGACCTATTTATTTATTTATTATCTATTTTTTTATTTATTGATTGATTATCTATTTCCTTATCTATTAATTTTTTTATTTTTTATTATCTACTTCCTTATTTATTTATTATTATTATTGACCATTTCCTTATATATATATATATATATATATATATATATATATATATATATATATATATATATATATATATATGTATATATATATATATTTATTTATCTATTTATTTATTATCTATTCATATTTTGCAAGTCATCAGAGTCACGATATACAAATGTGCGTTTTATTTAATTATCTCTTATTTTCCTCATAAATTTCCTTATTATGAGATCATCGCCATTTCGATATGTGGATGCCTATTTCAGTTATTTATCTCTTTTACTTCATTTCATGTTCTCCATTTATCAGTTTTATTTCCTTTTTTTTTAATTCCTCATTTTTTTATCGGGTATTGGAAGGAGAAAAAAAATCTTAATTTCCGATAATTTCTTTTTTTATTTCATCACTAACTTCATCGTATATTAATTAATTAGATATTAATTATAATCAATCCTTTATCTCCTTATTTAATTCTATGTTTATTGAATAAGTATTGGAAGGACAGACCATAATAATTCGTATTTGCAAATGTCTATTTCAATTATTGTTCTCCTATTATTATTTAATTTCCTTATCATGAGGTCGTCACAATTCCGATATGATAATGATTATTTAATTTATCTATCATCTATTTCCTTAATTATTGATTAGATATTGGATGGGGAAATCACCGTAATTTTCAATAATTCCCCTTTTTATTGTCTCACTGACTTTATCATATATTAATTAGATATTAATCAAAATTATGATGATTCCTTCTTTATCTCTTTCTTTAATTCCTTATTTATTGATTAAGTAAGACGTATTTCGATATGCAAATTATTTTCATCTATCTATCTCCTATTTTTATTTCATTTCTTTATCATGAGGTCATCACAATTCCGATATTGTTAATGTTTAAATTCATCTCCTTAAATCATTTCTTTCTTTCATATTTCCTTATTCATTTGCTTATTTATTGATCAGATATTGGAAGGAAAAAACATCATAATTCCTATAAATTCCTTGTTTATTTCTTCACCGACTTATATATCAATCAGATATTATTCATTATTATTATTATTCATTATTATTATTAATCATTATTATTCAGATATTAATCAGAAATACGATGATTCCTTCTCTATCTCCTCTGATTCTTTAGCAATGGATTAATCTTATTATATATTTTGCTTGCTTATTCATTTCCTTATTAATTCCCTTATTTCTTGATTATATATTGGAAGGAGAGACTATCATAATTCCTATAAATTCCTTCTTTATTTCATCACCGACTTATATATCAATCAGATATTATTCATTATTATTATTATTATTCATTATTATTATTAATCATTATTATTCAGATATTAATCAGAAATACGACGATTCCTTCTCTATCTCCTCTGATTCTTTAGCAATGGATTAATCTTATTATATATTTTGCTTGCTTATTCATTTCCTTATTTATTCCCCGTTTCTGGATTATATTGGAAGGAAAAAACATCATAATATCTATAAATTCCTTCTTTATTTCTTCACCGACTTATATATCAATCAGATATTATTCATTATTATTATTATTCATTATTATTATTAATCATTATTATTCAGATATTAATCAGAAATACGATGATTCCTTCTCTATCTCCTCTGATTCTTTAGCAATGGATTAATCTTGTTATATATTTTGCCTGCTTATTCATTTCCTTATTTATTTCCTTATTTCTTGATTATATATTGGAAGGAAAAAAACATCATAATTCCTATAAATTCCTTCTTTATTTCTTCACCGACTTATATATCAATCAGATATTATTCATTATTATTATTATTCATTATTATTATTAATCATTATTATTCAGATATTAATCAGAAATACGATGATTCCTTCTCTATCTCCTCTGATTCTTTAGCAATGGATTAATCTTATTATATATTTTGCTTGCTTATTCATTTCCTTATTTATTCCCTTATTTCTTGATTATCATAATTCCTATAAATTCCTTCTTTATTTCTTCACCGACTTATATATCAATCAGATATTATTCATTATTATTATTAATCATTATTATTCAGATATTAATCAGAAATACGACGATTCCTTCTCCTCTGATTCTTTAGCAATGGATTAATCTTATTATATATTTTGCTTGCTTATTCATTTCCTTATTAATTCCCTTATTTTTTTTATTATATATTGGAAGGAGAGACTATCATAATTCCTATAAATTCCTTCTTTATTTCTTCACCGATTTATATATCAATCAGATATTATTCATTATCATTATTATTCATTATTATTATTAATCATTATTATTCAGATATTAATCAGAAATGATGATGATTCCTTCCTTCATCTCCTCTGATTCTTTAGCATAATTTTATAATCTATTTCCTAATTTATATATTTTGCTTATTATTATCCATTTCCTTATTTATTCTATATTTCTATATTTATCATAATTCCTATAAATTCCTTCTTTATTTCTTCACCGACTATATATATCATATCATATATATATATATATATATATATATCTATTTATTATTCTATTTATTTATTATCTAATCATTATTTTGCAAGTCATCAGATAGTCTTAACCTGTAATATAAATCATGACGATTTTATTCCTCCTAGTGTCTCTTTATTCTTCATGTAATTCATATTGTGAGTCATCGCCATTTCGATATGTGGCAATGGATTAATCTTATTATATATTTTTTTTGCTTTATTTCATGTTCTCATTTCTATCCAATTTCATTTTCCCCTTTTTAATTCCTCATTTTTATTATCAGGTATTGAAGGAGGAGAAAAAAAAATCTATCATAATTTCTGAATAAATTTCTTCTTTTATTTCATCACTAACTTCATCGTTATATTATAATCAGATAATTAGATATTATCATTATAATCAATCCTTTATCTCCTTCTTTAATCATTACCTGTTTATTGAGATATTAAGTCATTGGAAACACAGACGATCTTTCATAATAATCTCCCCGATTCTTTAGCAAATGGATTAATCTATTTCAATATATTTGCTTGCTCCTATTCATTTATTTAATTTCCTTATCATGAGGTCGTCACAATTACGATATGATAATGATTATTTAATTTATTTCTTGATTATCCTTATTAATCTGAGATTATCAGATTTTGGATGGGAAACCATTCATGAAATTTTCGTTAATTCCCCTTTTTATTGACTTTATCATATTTTAATAAGATATGAATCAAAATTATGATGATTCCTTCTTTATCTCTTTCTTTAATTCCTTATTTATTGATTAAGTGGGACGTATTTCGATATGCAAATTATTTTCATCTATCTATCTCCTATTTCTGTCTCCTCTCATTTCTTTATCGCAGAGTCATCAATTCCGATATTGTTAGATGTTATTTCATCTTATACGATCATTTTCTTTCTTATTTATTTCCTTATTTATTTGCTTATTTATTGATCAGATATTGGAAGGAAAAAAGATCATAATTCCTATAAATTCCGTCTTTATTTCTTCACCAAACTTATATGATTAAAGTCAGATATTATTCATTAAAATCACATTGATGATTCCTTATCTATTAACAATTATTATTCAGATATTAATCAAATACGATGATTCTCTCTCTCTTCTATCTCCTCTGATTCTTTAGCAATGGATTAATCTGCTATTATATATTTTGCCTGCTGCTTATTCATTTTCGCTTATTTAATTCCCTTATTTCTTGATTATATATTGGAAGGAGGAGAAGCTATCATAATTCACTATAAATTCCTTCTTTATTTCTTCACCGACTTATATATCAATCAGATATTATTCATTTATTATTTATTTTATTATTGATTATTAATATTAATAATTATTATTCAGATATTAATCAGAAATACGATGATTCCTTCTCTATCTCCTCTGATTCCTTTGCAATGGATTAATCTTATTATATATTTTGCTTGCTTATTCATTTCCTTATTAATTCACTTATTTTTTTTATTATATATTGGAAGGAGAGACTATCATAATTCATATCATCATAATAATATAATTACTATCATAATAATATAATTTCCCTATTTATTCCCTTATTTCTTGATTATATATTGGAAGGAAAAACATCATAATTCCTATAAATTCCGTCTTTATTTCTTCACCGACTTATATATCAATCAGATATTATTCATTATTATTATTATTCATTATTATTATTAATCATTATTATTCAGATATTAATCAGAAATACGACGATTCCTTCTCTATCTCCTCTGATTCTTTAGCAATGGATTAATCTTATTATATATTTTGCTTGCTTATTCATTTCCTTATTTATTCCCTTATTTTTTTTATTATATATTGGAAGGGAAAAAACATCATAATTCCTATAAATTCCTTCTTTATTTCTTCACCGACTTATATATCAGTCAGATATTAATCAGAATCACAATGATTCCTTCTCTATTCTCTCTCTCTTCTCTTCTCTATTCCTTCTTTAGCAATGGATTAATCTTATTATATATTTTGCTTGCTTATTCATTTCCTTATTAATTCCCTTATTTCTTGATTATATATTGGAAGGAGAGACTATCATAATTCCTATAAATTCCTTCTTTATTTCATCACCGACTTATATATCAGTCAGATATTAATCAAAATCACAATGATTCCTTCTCTATTCTCTCTCTCTTCTCTTCTCTATTCCTTCTTTAGCAATGGATTAATCTTGTTATATATTTTGCTTGCTTATTCATTTCCTTATTTATTCCCTTATTTCTTGATTATATATTGGAAGGAAAAAACATCATAATTCCTATAAATTCCTTCTTTATTTCTTCACCGACTTATATATCAATCAGATATTATTCATTATTATTATTATTCATTATTATTATTAATCATTATTATTCAGATATTAATCAGAAATACGATGATTCCTTCTCTATCTCCTCTGATTCTTTAGCAATGGATTAATCTTATTATATATTTTGCTTGCTTATTCATTTCCTTATTTATTCCCTTATTTCTTGATTATATATTGGAAGGAGAAGCTATCATAATTCCTATAAATTCCTTCTTTATTTCTTCACCGACTTATATATCAATCAGATATTATTCATTATTATTATTATTCATTATTATTATTAATCATTATTATTCAGATATTAATCAGAAATACGATGATTCCTTCTCTATCTCCTCTGATTCTTTAGCAATGGATTAATCTTATTATATATTTTGCTTGCTTATTCATTTACTTATTCCCTTGTTTCTTGATTATATACTGGAAGGAGAGATTATCATAATTCCTATAAATTCCTTCTTTATTTCTTCACCGACTTATATATCAATCAGATATTATTCATTATTATTATTATTCATTATTATTATTAATCATTATTATTCAGATATTAATCCAGAAATAAAAATGATGATTCCTTCTATCCTCTGATCTTGCAATGGATTAATCTTATTATATACTTTGCTTGCTTATTCATTTCCTTATTTATTCCCTTATTTCTTGATTATATATTGGAGGGAGAGACTATCATAATTCCTATAAATTCCTTCTTTATTTCTTCACCGACTTATATATCAATCAGATATTATTCATTATTATTATTATTCATTATTATTATTAATCATTATTATTCAGATATTAATCAGAAATACGATGATTCCTTCTCTATCTCCTCTGATTCTTTAGCAATGGATTAATCTTATATCTAATTATATATTTTGCTTGCTTATTCATTTCCTTATTAATTCCCTTATTTCTTGATTATATATTGGAAGGAAA
Source organism: Penaeus vannamei (assembly GCF_042767895.1). Lineage (NCBI taxonomy): Eukaryota > Metazoa > Arthropoda > Malacostraca > Decapoda > Penaeidae > Penaeus > Penaeus vannamei. The sequence continues at coordinate 39,569,594 of NC_091561.1, forward strand.
AAAACATCATAATTCCTATAAATTCCTTCTTTATTTCATCACCGACTTATATATCAGTCAGATATTAATCAAAATAACAATGATTCCTTCTCTATTCTCTCTCTCTTCTCTTCTCTATTCCTTCTTTAGCAATGGATTAATCTTATCATATATTTTGCTTGCTTATTCATTTCCTTATTCCCTTATTTCTTGATCATATATTGGAATAATTCCTATAATTTATAATTCCTATAAATTCCTTCTTTATTTCATCACCGCCTCATCATATATCAGATATTAATGATAATTCCGATGATTCCTTCTCTATCTCTCCTAATTCCTTATTAATGGATTAATCTTATCAATATTCTTTGCTTCCTTGTTCATTTCCTGGTCCTTTTTTATTCATTTCTTTATCAATTCCCTTATTTATTGATCAGGTACTGGAAGGTAAGGCTATCACATTTCCGATAATTCCTTCTTTCCCTCCTTTAATTCCTCATCAGCGGATTAATCTTCCTTGTTCATTTCCTGGTCATTATTTTTTATTCATTTCCTTATCAATTCCCTTATTTATTGATCAGATACTGGAAGGAGAAGCCATTACAAATATTTCAAAAAAAAGAAAAATATTTCAGAAAATTCCTTTTCTATATCCTTCAATTCCTTTACTTCGTTTTTCATCTCCTGATCATTCTTCAATTCATTTCCTATCCGTTTTATTCATTTCCTCATCAATTCCCTCATTTATGGATCAGATACTAGAAGGAGAAGCCATTACAAATATTTCAAAAAAAAGAAAAATATTTCAGAAAATTCCTTTTCTATCCCCTTCAATTCCTTTGTTTCGTTGTTCCTTTCCTGATCATTTTTCTTATTCATTTCCTCATCAATTCCCTTAATTATTGATCAGATACTGGAAGGAAAGACATTTCAAATATTAAAAAAAAAGAAAAATATTTAATATTCCTTTTCTATATCCTTCAATTCCTTCGCTTCGTCGTTCATTTCCCGATCATTCTTTAATTCATTTCCTATCCATTTTATTCACTTCCTCATCAATTCCCTTATTTATTGATCAGATACTGGAAGGAAAGCCATTTCAAATATTAAAAAAAATCTGAAAATTCCTTTTCTATCCCCTTCAATTCCTTTGCTTCGTTGTTCATCTCCTGATCATTTTTCTTATTAATTTCCTCATCAATTCCCTTATTTATTGATCAGATACTGGAAGGAAAGACATTTTGAATATATATAAAAAATATATATATATATTTCAGATAATTCCTTTTCGCTTAGTTGTTCATTTCCTGATCATTCTTTAATTCATTTCCTATCCGTTTTATTCATTTCCTCATCAATTCCCTCCTTTATTGATCAGATACTGGAAGGAGAAGCCATTACCGAGCTCAGGACAGCGGCGGCATCAGCTGTGGCCACGCTGGAACTCGCCAGGGAGAAGCCAGGTTGGTTGAGGGGGTTGAGGGAGAGGGGGAAGGAGGAGGGAGGAGGGAGGTGGGAAGGAAGGAGGTGGGGGAGGTGGGAAGGGGTGGGGGGAGGTGGGAGAGAGAAGCCGAGGTTGGTTGAGGGAGAGGAGGAGGAAGGTGGGAAGGGAAGGTGGGGGAAGGGAGAGGTGGGGGTAGGGAGGTGGGTGGTAGGAGGGAGAGGTGAGGTGGAGAGGGGTGTGGCTGGTAAGAGATGGGGGGAGGAAGGAGGTGGTTGAGGGAGAGGAGGAGGGAGTGGAAGGTGGGTTCAGACATTAGAGGAGAGAGGTGGGGGGAAGGTTGGGGAGGGAGAGGAGGGGGGTAAGGGGGAGAGAGAAGGAGGGGAAGTGGGGGGAGAGGGGAGGGAGGGAGGTGGGGGGGAAGGGTGGGAGGAGGTGGGGGGAGAGGAGGAGGGAGGTGGGGGGAAGTGGAGAGGAAGGAGAGGTGGTGGAGGGAGAGGAGGAGGGAGGTGGGGGGGAGGTGGGGGAAGGGAGGTGGGGGAGAGGAGAGAGGAAAGGGTGGTCAAAGGGAGAGGAGGAAGGAGGTGGGGGAGAAGGTGGGGGAGAGGTGGGGGAGAGGAGGAGGGATGTGGGGGAAGTGGGGGGAAGGTGAGAGAAGGAAGGAGAGTGAGGGGAGAGGAAAGAGGGCAGTGGGGGAAAGGGAGAGAAGGAAGGGAGGTGAGGGAGAGGAAGGAGGATGCAGGTGAGGAAGGAGGAGGAGGGAAGAAGGAGGTGTGGGAGAGAGGAGGAAGGAGGAAGGTGCTTAGGGAGAGGAGGAGGGAGGTGGGGGGTGAGGGGAGAGAGGGAGGGAGGAGGTGGGGGAGGCAGGGGGAAGGTGGGGGAGGGAGAGGAGGAAGGATACAGGGGAGGATCGGGGGAAGGGATACGGGGGGAGATGGGGAGAGGGAGGGAAGGAGGAGGAAGAAGGAGGTGGGAGGGAGAGAGGGAGATCGAGGGGCTGTG
>NC_091561.1:39579518-39584518 GCF_042767895.1 Penaeus vannamei
TTGACAGGTTTGTAAATACCCAATGGCCTTGTTGACAAACTGCTTCGGACTCTGGCTTGTGGTTCCTAACAGCTGGGATCACCTCGGTGCTGGTTCATGTCCCTTTAATGGGCTTTGTCCTGTCGAGATATCTTTTTGGGGCGATGTATATATATATATATATATATATATATATATATATATATATATATAGATATATATATATAGGTGTGTGTGTGTGTGTGTGTGTGTGTGTGTGTGTGTGTGTGTGTGTGTGTGTGTGTGTGTGTGTGTGTGTGTGTGTGTGCGTGTGTTTGTGTGCGTGTGTGCTTGTGTGTGTGCGTGTGTGTGTGTGTGTGCTTGTGTGTGTGCGTGTGTGTGTGTGTGTGTGCGTGTTTGTGTGTTTGTTTGTTTTGGGTGGTGGGTTGAGAGGGGGGACTTTTTAAATTTATTTTGGTTGGTTGGTTTTCTGTTCTGTGTCAGTTTTTGTCTTTCGTTATCCTTCTAGTTATCTTTGTCTGTCTTGTTTGTTTGGCTTTCTTTGTTATTCTGTCTCTCTCTCTCTTGCTTACTTTTTTTCTCTCTCTATTTCTTACTTTCGCGCTCTCTCTCTTTTTTTCTTACTTTCTCCTCTCTCTCTCTCTCCTTCCCTCTGCTACTTCCCTTTGCCCTGCCCTCACATACGAACATCCTATCAACAATCTTCTTCTCTCCCTTTTCCTCCCTTCCCCCTCCTCACCTCGTACCCTCCTTTCCCTCACCTCGTACCCTCCTTTCCTTCCCTCCCCTTCCCTTCCCCTCCCCTCACTCTCCCCTCTCTTCCCCTTCCCTCTCCCTCCCTCCCTGCCCTCATCCCCCTCCCCCTCCCCTCCCTCTCCTCCTCCTCCCCCTCTCCCCTTCCCCCTCCCCACCCCCTCCCCCTCCCTCCCTTCGCCTTTCCTCCCCTTCCTTCCCTCCCTCTCCTCCATTCCCCACCCCCCTCCCCTTCCCTCCCTCTCTCCCTCCCTCCCTCTCCCCTCCCTTCCCCTCCCTCTCCCCTCCCCTCCTCCCCTCCCATCCCTCCCCTCTCCCTTAGATCCGCATCTGGTCCCGCACTCCTTCTTCAGCGGAGAGCCTGGCGTCTCTCCTGAAGTCCGAGGGCGTTCCTGCCGAAGCCGCGACGACGGTGGAGGAGGCGGTGGAAGGCGCTGACGTCATCAACACGTGCACGCTCTCGACCACGCCCATTCTGAAGGCCGAGTGGGTCAAGGAGGGCGCGCATATCAACAGTGAGTGGGTTGCGTGTGGTTGCGGGCGTGTGGTTTAATGTTGGAGGTGTGTTGGCTTTGTCTTTCGTCTGTTGGTGTTTTTGTTTTGTCTATTTTTATTCTTTTGATGATTTTTTTTATTTATCTTTATATTCATCTTTTGTTGTTTTTGTTTTGTCTATTTTTATTCTTTTGATGATTTTTTATGTATCTATATATATTTATCTATATATCTATGTTTTGTCTATTTTTATTTTTTGATGATTTTTTATTTATTTTTATATTTATCTATTTATATATTGATGATTTATTTATTTATTTATTTATTTATCTATTTACTTATTAATGATTTTGTTATTTTGTTTGATAACATGACCGTTTATATAAATGTAAATATTCTATTTATGTAATAATGATAGTGATGATAATAATGATAATAAAGATGAAAATAACAAAAATAATGATAATAATGATAACAATAGTAACAATAATTATCATAGTAATGATAATGATAATAGTAGTAATCGTGATAATCACCCATTCATCTCCCTCCTTCCCTTCCCTTCATTTTCCTCCTCCCCTCATTTTCCCAATTTCCTCATTTCTCTCATTTTCCTTCTTTCCTCCTTTCTCCTCATTTTTTTCAATTTCCTAATTTTCCTCCTCATTTGCTTCTTCTCTTTATGTGTCTCCTTTTCCTACTATCGTCATTTTTTTCCAATTTCCTCATTTTCCTTTTCTTCACATTTTCCTCTTCTCTTAATTTCTCTCATTTTCCCAATTTCTTTAATTTCCCTCCTCTCCTCGTTTTTTTCAGTTTCCTCACTTTCCTCCTCTCCACATTTTCCTCATCATTTCATTTCTCTCCTTTTCCTCATTTCCCTATTTTTTCTCCTCTCATCATTATTCAAATTTTCCTTCTCTCCACCTTTTCCTCTTCCCCATCCTCATTTTTCTCCTCCTAATTTTCCTCTTCTCTTTATTTCCCCTATTTCTCTCCGTTTCCTCCTCTCGTCATTTTTATTCAATTTCCTTATTTTCCTCATTTCTCTCCCTTTCATCCTCTCATCACCATTCAAATTTCCTAATTTTCCTCTTCTCTTCATTTTCCTCATTTCTCTCCCTTTCATCCTCATCATCATTCAAATTTCGTCATGTTTCATCTCTTCTCCTCATTTTCCTTATTTCTCTCACTTTCATCATCATTCAAATTTCCTCATTTTCCTCTTCTCTTCATTTTCCTCATTTCTCCCCTTCACCCTCTCATCATCATTCAAATTTCTTCATTTTTCATCTCTCTTCCTCATTTTCCCCACCTTTCCTCCTCATTTCTCCTCCTTTCCTCCCCTCAGGCGTCGGTGCTCCTCGACCCGACTGGCAGGAGATGGAGGAGCAGCTCGTCCGCAGCGCCACCGTGTACGCAGACAGCAGGGAGGCAGCGTACAAGGAGGCAGGTGAGGAAAAGGGTGGGAGGGAAGGGTGGGGAGGAAGGGAGGAAAAGGGTGTGAGGGAAGGGTAGGGGTGTGTGAGGGTAGGGTGGGAGGGGAAAGAGGGTGGAGGTGAGGAAGGGTGGGGAAGGGCAGAGGGGTGGGAGGAAGAAGAAGGAGGAGGAGGGAGAGGATGGGAAGGAAGAATTGAGGTAGAGGAGGAGGGTGAGGAGGAAGGGTGGGAGGGTGAAGGGAGGGTGTGAGGGGAGAGGGTGGGAGGGAAGGGTGGGAGTGGAAGGGTGGGGAGGAAAGGGTGGGGTGAGAGGAAGGGGTGTGAGGGGGAGAGGGTGGGAAGGAAGGGAGGGTGGGAGGAGGAGAGGGTGGGGAGTGAGAGGGTGGAGAGAGGGTGAGGAAAGGGTGAAAGGGGTGAGGAAAAGGGGTGAGGGAGTGTGGGAGGGAAGGGAGGGGTGAGAGAGGAGAGGGTGAGGAGGGAGAGGGTGTGAGGGGTGAGAGGAGTTGAGGGGAGAGGTGGAGGGTGAAGGGTGGGGGTGTGAGAGGGGTGGGGAAGGAGTGAGAAGAATGGGAGAGGGTACGTGGAGTGAGAGGAAGGGCGAGGTGGGGGTGAGAGGGGGAAGAGGGTTGGTTGGAAGGGGTGAGGAAAGGGTGGGATGAGAGGTGAAGGAAAGGTAGGAGGTGTAAGGAGGTAGAAGAAAGGAAGGGTGAGAGGGGTGGGGGGACAGGGGTGAGGGAAGAGTGGAGGAAAGGGGTGAGGGGGGAAATGGCGAGTTAGTTTGAGTTGAAAGGGGTGAGGAAAGGGTGGGGGGGGGAGGAAAGGATTGGTTGAAGGGAAAGAGGGTAGAGGGAAAGAGGGTGGGAAGAAAGGAATGTATGAAAGAGGTGGGGAAGGGTGGGAGGGAAGGGTTGGTTGGAAGGGGAAAGGGGTGAGGAGTGAAGAAAGGAGAGGGTGAGAGGGTGAGAGGTGTAGAGAGAGTGGGGAGGGTGAAGAATGGAAGGGGAGAGGGGTGAAAGGGGTGAAGGTGGAGAAGGGAAGGGTACGAGGAGTGAGGAAAGGGTGATTTCTGGGGGTGGGAGTGACGAAAGGGGCTGGAAGGGGAGAAGGGAGGGAAGGATGGAGAGGAGAGGAAGGAGGCAGGGGAGAAGAGAGAAGCAGGTGAAATGGCGAGTTGGTTTAAGAGGAGGAAAGGGATGAGGTGCGGGGTGGGTGGGTGAGGAAAGATTGGCTGAAGGGCAAAGAGGGAGAGGGGGAATGCTGGAGAGTGTGATGGAAACGGGGAGTGGGAGAGGTTGGTTGGGAAGGGTGAAGAGGTGAGTGTCGGAGAAAAGGTAGGGGGGAAAGGAGAGATTGGAGAAGGGGTGGAAGGAAGAGAAGGGGTGAGGGTGAAGAAGGGAGGTGGGGGAAGGAGAGGTGAGGTGGGGAAAGAGGTGAGATGACTTATAGAGGGAGGGCATGGAAGGAAAGCGTGGAATAGGGGAGGGTAGAAAGGGGATGAGAGTGAGGGTGGCAGAGGTGAGGATAGGGGTGAGGGGAGAAGGGAGGAAAGCTGGGAGGTGATGGAGGGGGAGAGGGAGAGAGGGTAGAGAGGGGAAGAGGGAGTGTCGGGAGTAGGGGGAGAAGGAGAGATTGGAGAAGGGGGGTGGAGAGAGAGTGGAGAGAGAGTGGAGGAGAGAGGGAGAAGGTGGGGAGAGGGAGAGCGTGGAAGAAGGGTGAGCAGGGAGAGAGGGAGGGGGAGCAGAGGTGAGGAGAATACCACATGCGAAGCGACAAGTTTGTATTTTAAGGTCCTTGCAGAGAGGAAGAGCAGGGGAGGGGGAGATGGGTGGAGGAGATAGGGGAAAAGGGGTGATAAAAATGGGGAGAGAAAGGAGGGGAGTAGAGGGAATGGGAGGAAAGAAGGAAAGAGTTGGTAGAGAAAAGGAGATGGAGTAGAAAGGGGAAATGAGAGAGGGAGAGAAAGAGATAGGAGGAAAGGGGTGATAAAATGGGGATAAAAAGGGGGAGGGAAGGAGGGGAGAGAGGGAATGGGAGAAGGAAGGAAAGAGAGGTAGAGAAAAGGAGAGGAGTAGAAGGGGGAAAGGAGAGAGGGAGATAAAGAGAGCGGGGGAAAGGGGTAATAAAATGGGGATAAAAAAGGGTGCAGAGAAGAGGGGGATGGGAGAAGGAAGGTGAGGCTGAATAAGAGGAGGTAGAGAAAAGGAGATGGAGTAGAAGGGGGAAATGAGAGAGGGAGAGAAAGAGAGAGGGGGGGAAGGGGAAGAATGGAAGAAGAGAAGAGGGAATGGGAGAAGGAAGGAAAGAGAAAAGGAAAAGAAAAGGGCAGAGAAAAGA
>NC_091561.1:39588939-39618939 GCF_042767895.1 Penaeus vannamei
ATCATCCATGTGAAAGAGTGAGAGCTGTGAAATTGTAGCTGTGCTTGGGGCTGGTAAGCAGGCTTGCGTCCATGCACAAGTAATGGCTCACTGCTACAAAGGTGCGAAGGTGAGGATTTTACTTGAGATAAAGAGAAGTTACAAAACAATGTCTGTCTAGAACATCCCATAAACAGATAAGTCAGTTGGAAATATGTTAGATATAGTTGATGTTGAGCAAATATGTTATGAACAAATGGCCTTCCTATATATCTAACCTTATTTAGCTCAGGATAGGTAATACCATATCTATATTACTAGATTCGAATCTGGGCGCGGAGGCCTGAAGCTGCTGAAGCTTTGGTACTACAGTTACGGTCAGAGGGTATTTGCGCTGAATCATCAACTACAGTACAAGAGGCTGTGAAAGACGCAGATATCATTAACATTTGTACCGGAGCAGCTATCTCAATCCTGAAGGGGGAATGGGTCAAGCCAGGAGCCCATGTGAATAGTTAGTTACCTTAAGTTATCTGTTTCTGATAAATGTTGAATGTTAAACTAATTCTGGCTAAAATGTCATGTCATGTTGCTTAAATCTTGATACTGATCATTTCATGCTCATTAAAGTATCTGTCATGGTTTTAATTTTTGCAGTAATGATATACAATGAACTGTAGTAGGCATTGAATAGTAATATATAGTAACACCTTTCATCTCTTAATCAACCCATAAAGTGCTGAATTGATTCTTCATTTCCTCTTGGTATTTTGGTATCTTTAAGGTATTGGTGCTCTTCGTCCCAACTGCCAAGAAATGGATGAAGCACTAGTCAAAAGTGCAACCATTTATACTGATAGCCGTGAACAAGCCCTTGCTGGAGCTGGTTAGTTTTCAATTTATTTACTTTTTTCGACATTCAGAAAATTTGAAGCCTGTTTATATCCTATCAAAAAAGAAGTATCTGTATGTATATATAATCTTATAAACATGAAAAGTTTGTTCTTGATGTTACTAGTATGCAAAATTTCTTCACTGTAAGCACTAATATCATAATCAAAATGAAGAAAACTGTGAATCAAATTGTAAATCAAAACATACTGATTAATAAAATGTATTTAGTTCTTTTTTTGGAAAAGATTCTGAACATAAACATCACAAACCAACCAGTGCAATACAATAAAGAGAGATAAATCATAAACAAATAATTTGATGATGGTAATATCAATCATACAATAATTTGATATCTATATAGCTGAATTACTTAATTTGACTGAATTATTTAATGCTGTAATTACTTCTCAGGAGATATCATTAAAACTGGGGCGACAATCACAGCAGAAATAGGTGAAGTGCTCCTCGGTCAACATGCACCATCGAAAAACTGCACGACCATCTTCAAGTCTCTTGGTAAATACAGCTAGCTTTTTATTTTTTGTCTTCTTTGCCACAAGAATCGGGTTATTAATTTCAGTATATTGTGATGAATGTGCAGATATTGTATTTGAAGGATTTCCGTGTTTGAGAAAGTTTTACTTATATTTTCATCCATCATTTTCCATCAGCATAATAGTACAGGTTAGGTGAACCTTTTTGTCTCTTGTTTGATTACTTTTCATGAAAATTATTGCTTTGATATGGTTACAAATATTATCAGAATATCCTAGTTTAATCTTTGTCATATATTTTCTTTTAGAAATTTGTTTCCATACATCATACATCCTTAGCTTAAGACCCTATAGCTATACTTTTGATTCAAAATGCACAATTTGATATTTGATACTTGAACCAATCAAAGTAATATAATCAGAAGTTGACAACTAATTAATAATGAATGATTTTTATAATGAAACTGAACTTTTAAACTAACTGTTAAACTCATGAAATCTCCCACAGGACTAGGCGTGCAAGATAGTGTTTGTGCTCGGTTGGTTTATGATCGTCTGTTGGCAGAGACGGAGTGATGTTCCTAATTAAAGATTTGAACCACAATCGTTTAGGTTAATGCTACTAGATGATAAATAGTAAAAGGGTAAAGTAAAGTTTTGAATATAGTTAAGTTTTGAATAAAGTTAACACAATTTTGTCTGCTGTTGGAAATTATTTATATTTTGTAGATTATATTGAGGTAGATACTGTTCTGAACTATATTGGTATGATACTAATAAACTTATTTTTGCATTTTTTTTGTGTACATGAAATTGGTGATAAAAACATTAATTTGTATAAAACAATGCAAATCAATTATAACTATGAGTGTACTATACATGGGGAAAAGAAAAAGATAAAAAAAAAAGTGACAGTTGATATTATACAATTAATCAATTTTGAAAATACATGCCATGGCCACTGTGATTTTAGCTGATGAATTATTCTTACATATAGATGGCTCCACAAGTCACCGAGAAGTCAATCACCTACAGTACCTGTTTTTCCTTTTCTTTGAGTATCAGAAAAAAAAAAAAAAAAAAAAAAAAATCCTAAAATTCAAAAAAGGGAAAATCCTCTGAGGTCACTTTGGACTAATAGTTGACTCCAAAAACTACAGTGGACAGTATGCATCCTTGCGTACAAAGGGCTAAAGTGCTTTTTAGTGTTTGTATTGTATCTCACATGGCAAGGCAGTGATCAGAAAAATGCGCGTGGTCGGTGTCAGAAATAATACGTAATGTGACATGTTAGCAGAAGCTTAAGTATCTGGTGCTAGGGTGCTATTAATAAGACCAAAAAAAACAAAACATGGTAGAAGATCATATGCACCTTTGAAATAATAATAATAATAATAATAAAAATAATAAAGTAATAGTTCCTCATTTATGTTTATTGACTTTATAATGCCTGAAATACAATCTTCATTCTTCAAGCAGGGTATACATATAATACTGTAATAAGGCAACAATTTTTTTAGTTCTTATACAGAATGGCAATACAAAAATGCCATGTCCTTCTGGTCCCACAATACCAAAGGGACCACAAAAGATTAAGATAAAAGATAGAAAAGTTTGAGATAAAAAAGACAAAGACAAAATCTCACAGAGAAAATATTGAAAATTTGAAAAATTGAAACATTCCACTATGTTTCAAATTAAAAACATTGCTTGGTTCATTTGGATTAAAGATAAATAGTGATGAAGCATATGTTGGAACCTATAAAAATGATGAAAGTAATTCTAGTACTAAAAGCTATGCACAACTAATAATGGACTTTTACTCTTGTTTTCAAACTGTATTAATATAACAGAAAATATTCTTTTTTGGCAGTAGGTGTTTGGACACCTCAAAAAAAAGTCAAAATCTCAGAATGTGCAATCATTCTCATTTGTAAAACCCCCATTCTTATGAGTAATGTTAAACTGCATTAAAATGATTCTATGTGAATAAATAATACAATTTATTGGGTCATTTGTGAACAATGGATCAGAAAGCAAGTTCTGTCGACTGTATATCTCGGTTTTGACCACCAACTTATACAATGCTGGAACAGATAATGGTCTTTTGCATTACTAAATGAATGAGATAAACTTACTACTATATATACAGGATATACTTTCCAGGTCCATGTTATGTTAGAATAAACAAGTAACATTCTAACCTGTATCCTGCCTCATAAAATGGAAATCAGAATTCCATCTTAAACTTCTTGAGATCCCAAGGAGATTCAGGTTATGAAGCAGTACCTCTCACATCACTAACATTGTAACGGAGCAATGAAAATGGATACAAGTTATGGTTGTTTTAGATAACAATGGGGATTGTGACAAATTAGAATAACAGCACTGTGCACACCACATTGATGACATCACACTGAGACAACTTCTATATCTGCTATTTCTGTATCAACTATAACTACCTTATTCTGTCACAGGTCCCAAAAACTTACACAAAAGCTAGGAGTTTTACTATTAAAAAAGACAATGAAGCACATGCAAATATACTAAATATGTAAAAGCTTCATTTTTTCTTCTTCTACAAGTCAGGAAAACAGCGAATCATCCTTGCATAGATATCACAAAGGTACAATCCTAAGAATGATAACTGGAGAGTGTAAAAGGGGCTTGATATAACACAAAAGTAAATCCTGGTACACATACATGTATATGTATATAAACATATATACAGACACAAATACACATATCATCAGTATGTTACTTCCTTGTCTAAGAATATATAGTTAACTACATAATTTTACCCTGCAAACAACAATGAGGCAAAAGGCAACCCAAGTGCAGTGCAATTTATTTCTCTCTTGTGATAACATTGAGCTAAGGGAGGAGGGAGAGAGGGAGGGAAGGAGGGAGAGGGAAAGCAGTGAGAGAAGGAGGGAGACAATAGAGAGGAAAGAAGGAGAGGGAGGGAGGGAGAGAGGAAGGGTGAGGGGTAAGGGGTGAGGAGGAAGGGTGAGGGGTAAGGGGTGAGGAGGAAGGGAGAGAGAGAGGGGAGAGGGAAAGAGGGAGAAAAAGAGAGAGAGAGAGAGAGAGAGAGAGAGAGAGAGAGAGAGAGAGAGAGAGAGAGAGAGAGAGAGAGAGAGAGAGAGAGAGAGAGAGAGAGAGAGAGAGAGAGAGAGAGAGAGAGAGAGGGAGAGAGAGAGAATACACATAGCTGACATATATCCACATACAGATTCCATATATCTCTGAATCTACACTGCACAGATGGGTATTACCTTTGAGGTGTTTTCCACTAATTAGTCATAGGTTACACAGACATCAGACTTTCCTAACAAATAGTGCATCAAACACTACTCTTTAAAATGTCTGACAATTAAAAAACAAATCTTATATATATCTCATAAGTTTCTTGACAATTTGGCTTACTTAAGTTCTTGAGATAAACAGACTGTATAAATCATGATTTCATATTAACACTTAAGTTCTTGAGATAAACAGATTCAACAAATCATGATTTCATATTGTCATTTCTCATTTAAATTTCAGATTTAATTTTAAAAAATCAAATCAAGTAACAGAACTTACTCAAAAAGACACTTGAATTTCTTTCTTTTTTCAAAATTATGAAACTCACTAATATTTTTTTGTTCATTATCAACAATTTGGCTACCCTATGCATGGTCCCCTTATACATCTGTTACTCCCTGCGAGGAAGGACAGAAGCATTAACTATACCTGTTATTTCTCCTTAAAATCTTCAGAGAGAAAGGAGAGAAGATGAGTAGGGATTTTGGTGAGCCTGTTTTATCCATTAAAGAAGATATGGCAATTTGCCTTCTTTAGTATATGTGCACAGTGAATGAAATGTGACAAGTCTTAAAAAAGTGTAAATATAATAAATATCAGAAATAACAAGAGTTATAGTTTCTCATGCACATGAAGCTTTGATCTTTGTCAACTTTTAAAGGGTTTAGCTTCAAAAACAATCATTAACCCCTATAAAAATTCAATACAGGGATCCCCGTTATTCGCAATTTCACTCTTTCGTCACTGAAGTTTTGGAGATGCATCGTTAATTGTGTTTCACTCTTCCATTGTTATAGTTCTTAATGTTTATACAGATTGTCCACAAACATATAAGAAACTACTAGGAAACAAAAAAAAGGAAAAAAGCTAGAATGTGGAATGGAATATAATTCCAGAATTTGTATCCATGTACCAAAAAATGAATGTTGATGTGCACTGCTAATGAGACCTACAGTGTACATGAATAGTACATATCCACATTCCAGCCACCAAAACAGGCTAATGCTGCCACATCAGTACACTCTCAGGCACTTTTGAGTGGTAATGTTGATTTACCTCCTGGACTCATCAGTGAATAACTCACCCAAGCTCCCCTAAACTTAGACATTGTGTTGATGCTAGATAAGAAGATGGAAATAATAAAATGGACTAGAAATGGCAAACATGCAGCTGCTATATGGCAATTTAACAGCAACATCCAGATTGAAAATGAAGATAGGATGTCTGACGTAAAAAGTGATGATCGTCTCTCACCTACTTGTCCATAGCTTGCCCCCCCCCCTCTTGTTGTAGCCATTATTCTTTATAGTATTATTTTCAGAATATACAAACCTTAGCAAACCACTGGATATTATGGCCCTAGTCCCCATTATGATCTATAATGTAATCCTATGTGATATTGTGAATCCCTATTCATTTAATTATTTGATGTATTTTTCTGGTTCGCATTAACAATGAATAACGGGGATCCCCTGTATATTTTTGGTATACCCTAATAAAATTAACTACATTTCCATATATTTTGCGTGTTCAAAAAAATAACAAAGGAACATGTCCTAATCCCCTTAGGAAAGACTTAGGCCTCTCTCATGGTATCCCTGATAAATAGAGAGAAAGAAGAAAGAAGAAGAGCGAGACATGGAGAAGGAATGTGAGTCAGAAGGAATATAATTTTTTCATTCTAGTTTTACGTAGTTCAAATACACTATTTTAAAGAGATGTCACACATCCAAAAATTATTCCAAATTATTCCATTAACTAGGTCCTCAGAAATTTAAAAAATAAGAAAGAAAGAAGAATAGACAAGCATGATTTTTAAAAAAGCACATTTTCCATGACCCTATTTCTCATATTCAGTCCTTAGAAAACAATGAAAAATACCCTATCTTTCAGCTTTTTCAAATTTGGCAACCAAAACCCAAGTACACACCAAAAAACCTTATCTAATGCTAATTTTGTAAAAAAAATCCCCCCCCCCACTTTCAATCCAAGTCTATAAATCCTAAATCAGGATGTTACTGGATAGAGGTAAGATACAGTTGAAATATTAAAACATTGAGAATAATGAGAAAACAAAAAATCCGAAAAAATTTCACTCAAAAATATAGTACGACTGGATAATAAAACAAGATTAAAACCAAAATTTTAAATCTCAAAATTGTAAGTTACGAAAAAAATATCTTATAAATTTATGTCTTTCACATCTGCGACAATATGGTCATAACTATATAACTCACAGGTTCCCAAAACATTTTGCGACTTACTGTTCAAATATAGAACCAACAGAATATCACTGAATCCATACAAAAGTAACATTCATTAAATATAATGATAATAATAACAACAATTAATAATAATAATAATGATCATAATAATAACAAAAGTGAACAATAATAAAGATACTAATAGTAAAACCATGAAAGATTATAACTCTGATCAGAAATGAAAAGACTAGACAAAATCACACACTACTTTTTATCACAAATGATACTGAAGAAAGTTCTTTGGAAATATAAGGGAGAAAAAATATCCTGCCCTTTCCAGGATCTTATAATATTTCTATGTACATTGTTTTTATGTCTGAAATATAAAGCCACAATTTACGTAATTTGTACTGAGTGGCAGGATGACAAAGAAGGAAATATCAATTAACTAACTTTTGCACTGACATCTTCATTAAGAAAAGAAGAAAAAGAAAGAAAGGAAGAAGCAAAGTAAAAGTGAAACAAGTATTCTTGTCAAATAAAAGAACAACATATATTCCCATATACAATGACTAAAAGTTAGATCCACAAACTTTGTTCTAAAAGGAATACACACTCCAAAAACATGTATGGACAAGCACAGACACACACTCACACACTCACTCACATTATCTTCCTCACTCTCTAAAAAGTGAGAGATGCAAATCATCAAAAGGAAAAGTGCACAGCACAGCATGTGTTGCATAGCTCTCTTGAAAGAATTAAATCAAATGTCCATACCTCTTAGTACATGATAATATATGCATATATTACAATCAAAGGTGCTAAGTACACAAGCCTTTTCTGATGCAATAAATGAACATTCATCCGCAAATCTCTCTGCAGAATATAATGTAGGCAATAAGATTTTTATGGTTAAACTTCTTAGTGTTCACTGGATGGACCAACAAATAAGCGTAAACATAATATTCTTTTTTTTTTTCTCTTTTTTGTGGTAACACATTGCAAAGTATTGATATTCAGCTGAAAGATTGTGTAAAGTATCTGCTCACTCATTAAGCTACTACTGTCAATAATTTCTCCATCTCATTCCAGTTGGCATTTATCTTAAAAGGCTATCAAACAAACAACTTTCTTGTTCATCATCATAGCAAATGACATACAACATTTTTAAGACAGTTTCATTCAATATCTTCTTTCCCTAAATCCATCTCATATCTATTTGTCTCACCTAAGAAAACATTTCTTTTACTAGCATTCTAGTGGAGCATTATAAATATTCTTCCTGTATAAAAAACAATCACAGATTGCTAATTGATAATATTTTTCAATTTCAAGCCTTAGCCTAATATACAAAGAGGTTTTTGAAGTAGAATGGTTTCTTTGGTTTAACTGTCATGGTTTAGAACTATCTAACATGACATAAATTTTTCAAGTAATAATCTCTGCCCTGATGTGTGAAAAAAAAAAAAACACATTACTATATCTGGCATGTAATGAATATGCTTTAATTCTGCATGATTTGTGTGCAGTTCCTATAACTAAGAATATCATAAATAAAAATTATACTGAACCAGCTTAATAGTTCACAGTCTTCATTGAAAATACACTACATATTCTAAAGAATGAAATAACAATATCTACAATTTCTAAAAAACAAATGGCATGAATAAGTACAAACACTGATAAGAAAACAACAAAACCAAGGATGATTAAACAAGGAAATTGGAAATAACATATAACATAATTCTTCCATTTATTATGCCACTCTTGGTTTTGGTAAAAGGTGTTGAGAATCAGAGTACTGAAGGAGAACTTTTAACTTCAAGAGCAAGAAATATAAATGGCGCATTTTGAAGTTTATGTCTTTATCAGAATTATCTTATAATTCTGATAAAGATAAAACACTGAAACAGGTCAATTACATCTCCTGTGCAGCTATCAATTCTCATTCATACCTCTATCACAACATATCCTATTTGACCATTTACTTCCAATTGTATTTTTTTCCGTCTGAGATGCCAAGACTCTAACCATTACTAAACACTTATCCAATTTTGACCTTCCTGACATCTCTTCCCTAACAAACTAATACAGCTTTCAGTGACGCAACTTATTGGTGACCCATACCCCTTTGTATGGTTTACTCCTTGTTTCATCCTTACACCTATGCAAGGCTGATCTTGAGTGGATCAACAGACATAAGTATGTTCTCATACCTCTTGTCTCATGTTAAATGCCTGGCAAGAATAGCATATTTTGGTCTAGTAGTCACTTTCTGAAGGGATGATAATGTACTTAATTCACTTCTCAGTAAAGTCACATTTTAAACGAATACAGAAGCACAAAATATATAAAGAATACAGTATTAATTTTCCCATAACATTCTTCCCTACCAAAGAAGAACTACAAACATTACCGAGAGAGTAATAGAAAAAAGTTAACCAGTAAGTACGGAGTCCAACATCATCTACTTAGCATGCATCAGAGTGATATAAAATTATAAGAAAGACAATAAACATGTGCATATACTACAAATGTATATATATAAGTGTATGTGAATGGATATGTGTGGGCATGGGTGTGTGTGTGTGTGTGTGTGTGTGTGTGTGTGTGTGTGTGTGTGTGTGTGTGTGTGTGTGTGTGTGTGTGTGTGTGTGTGTGTGTGTGTGTGTGTGTATGTGTGTATGTGTGTATGTGTGTATGTGTGTATGTGTGTATGTGTGTGTATGTGTGTGTATGTGTGTGTATGTGTGTGCATGTGTGTGTATGTGTGTGTGTGTATGTGTGTGTGTGTGTGTGTGTGTGTGTGTGTGTGTGTGTGTGTGTGTGTGTGTGTGTGTGTGTGTGTGTGTGTGTGTGTGTGTGTGTGTGTGTGTGTGCGCACGTGTGCGTGTGCGTGTGTGCGTGTAACATGTAAAACAAATGAAAAGCAAGGCTTTGGTACTTTTCTTTTGTTAAGATTATTTTTCCTTATAATATTCTAATTTACTTACAAAACATAAATGAAAGCCAAGTATATTACAATCTTCATGCTATACATAATCTGGAAGCTCGCTACAAATGGACTTTTTTCAAATGTAACATCTACATCCTGGTGTAAAAACACTTTCTTTTTTTCCCAAAACACATCAAATCAAAAATATTTGATAATACAAAAATGATAAATTCATAAAATCAGTATATAAATAAAAATCAGCACGTCACTTCTACAAAATCTCCAGAGAACACACTGTATCCTGAAAAAATTCCTTGATCAGTACAAAATAGTCTGATTTTTAAAGGAAGAAATGGACTGGTAGCTGTTTTTAGACGTAGAGTGGGAGTCTGATCGTGTTATGGCTGGTCTGCTCTGCCCTTTAATGACGAGCTCTAGTTCGGTGAAGTTTTCCAGGCGCTTCACGTCTTTGTCGTTTCGAAGGCGTGTGTTGGGAAGTTTCCTGCAAGAGAGGGGATTATTGGTACTCGTTTTCATGAGATTGAGAAAAAAATTTAATGATGTGGATACAAAAAATACTTATCTGTATTTCTAATTAGGGAATTAATAGTTTTACTTTTGATCTTTTACTCACTTTTTCCTTTTACTCTTTGCTCTTTTTTTTTTTTACTTTACTCATGTCTTCTTTATCCTAGGAGATGCCTAATTTCATCAGCTTCATGCTAAGTTAAATAGTGAAAGATGAATGACAGTAAACATATGGCAACAAATCTATTTCTCCTTTCTTTAGTCTTTTAATAATTTACACTATCCTGCATATCCCTGAGAAAAAAATGGAAAGAAAATTAGCAAAAAGAAGCCGAAGAAAGAGAAGAGGAAGAGGACGAGAAAGAGGAAGGCAAAGAAGGAAGAGGGGGAGAAGTAGAAGAAGAAAAGAAAAGAGAAGAGAATAGACAAGAAGAGAAGAAATGAGAAGAGAACAGACGAGAAGAGAAGAAATGAGAAGAGAACAGACAAGAAGAGAAGAGGTGAAAAGAAAAGAAGAAGAAGGAGAAACAGAAGAAGAAGAAGAGAGAAAAGAATATAAAGAAGATGGTACAAGAATAGTCTGAGTGCAATAATATATAACTAGAGCAACAAGTTGAAGTCAGCTGATGATGACTCCAACACCTGCCATACAATGTAAGACACTATGAGATTATTAATATATTCTTTTACTTGAATTTAAGAATATCTGGATCACCTAACTTGCTCTGGATAATGTGGATAACTACCAACTTAACCTAGACAAATTCTTTGCACAATCATGTTTTCATCAATTTCCAACGAAAGAAGGGTGAAAGCCTGTTATACCAATTATATATCTCACAATATACTCCTTATTTCTCTCAAAATAAGCCATCATGGATGAGGTGCACATATCAAACTAGTCTGAAGGCTCAAAGTGCAACAGCATATCACGACTCAATCTCAATGTCAACCTGTTAAACGATATTGCGTATACCTTATTCTCTCCACCATTTGGGGATTAACAGCTAGCTCCTTACAGCACACAGTGAGGAGGTGGCTGAAGTTCATGTGTGTAATGGGGAAGTCTATTTCGATGAAGTCTGGGTCATCCGTGTTGGCAACGCGAACCTTTAACACCAGTTCTGAGAAAAAAAGAAAAGGATGAAAAAGAAGAAGAAGAAAAAAGAAGGAAAACTGTGATGGTTGGTAAAAAAATGAAAAAGAAGAAGAAAAAAGGGTAACTCTCCTTCACTTTCACGAGCATAGTAAGAAAAGCAATCGTGAGTTTATGGTAAACCCAGGAAAATTCATAAACATTATAAACTGAAATGATGCTATTAATTCATGCAACAACAGCATTGTATAAAAATCCATTATCCTATGGTCAATAAAAGAAAGGAAGAAGGAAGAAGTAGAAGAAGAATATGAAGAAAAATCAAGTCAGTATGGTACAAATTCATAAACACAAACATAAAAAAAAAAGACAGACAGATCAATCACCTTTAGGTTTATTCTGAGTTAATTCCAGTGCTGGTGAGGGACTCATGCCTGGACGAGGAACACAGCTAGACGTGGATGGGTTGTTGTTGGAAGGAAGGCTGCCCGTGCCAGGATACCCGTTGACCTCTGTAATCCCGTTGGTCAATGGCTTCGAAGGTGGGCTGTTTGTGCTGTGGCTTGTCTGGTTGATTGGCGGGGGATGTGCCATGTAACTGGGCGTGATTGGGAGGGACTCAGAACTTGGGGCTGTTCCTTCAGCTGGGTTCGCGCTGTCGGTACCTATGGAGGGAAATGACAATTGTACTCACGGAAGGCCTATAAGAATAATATAATCTCTCCTCTCTCTATAATTGGATCTACATTTGTTGATAAACCTTACAGAAAATTGATAAGCAGCGCATCAAAAATACAGGAGTATGCGTGCATGTAAGCCTACACACACACACACACACACACAAAACACACACACACACACACACACACACACACACACACACACACACACACACACACACACACACACACACACACACACACACACACACACACACACACACACACACACACACACACACACACACACACACACACACACACACACACACACACACACACACACACACACACACACCACCACACAAACACATCCAGAGCCTTCTAAAATAATATATTCCAATGTACTGCATCACCAACCCAATAACTGCAGTATGTGTGGATTCGTTGCCAGCTGAGCAGGTGTCTGAGACTGGTTGTTGGTTAACTTTGGATCAGCTCCATTAGCCAGCAGCCACCTAACGGTTTCCAAATTCCCTCGCTTCGCTGCCCAGTGTAGTCCAGTCCTGGGAATAATGTTCTTCAGTGAGGTACACAGACATTACACTTGTGTGCACAGATGTGAAAAGCATAAAAATGTGAGTTAAAAATAGGAAACACTTGCTTTTATAGACTTTTTATTTTTATTATTATTTTCATATATGTGTTTCAACAGCAAAGCATAATCATAAGGTACCTTCCCACAATACTGAATTCAGAGACATATTCAATAAACACAACTGAAAAGTATATGGAAACTGATCCAAAGCAGTCTTAAAAACTGACAGCCCAAACTGCAAAACATCAATAACTCAAAAAGGTTACAGGCAAATTTTGTAAATACACCACTGTTGTGCATTTTGGCTTTTGTCTAAAACCACATTTCAAAATGATACAGCTAAAATGAATGTTAAAACCAGCATGGACATTAAAAAGTAATTGGAAACACTGATTACCATTTCATAAAATAATACGCACATAAAAAAGCTTCAAGATTAAAACCTTTGTAGGGAAAGAAGAGGACGAAGAAGAAGACGAAGAGGAAGAAAGAAAGAAAGAAAAAAAAAGAAAGAAAAAAGAAAAAGAAAGAATAAATGCAGAAAATTACATAAAAACAAACAAACAAACAAACTCACCAGCCATTTATCTCATGTCTACTGTTGATATTTGCACCTCTCGTAACCAGAGCAATGACCGCTTCGTTGTCGCCATAACAGCAGGCTTCCCGTAGCTTCTCCTCATTCTGTTTCTGGGTGTCCATTCTGGCTAGTCACTGTTTAATGAAAAAAATAGTCGAGGGGAAGTATGCATAAAACAGAAAAACAGAAGTAAAACAACAAGTTAGATAATAAGACTTACCTCTAATCTGTTTTATCCTCTCACATGCCTATCCTTGCCGTGACTGTACAGGAACATTTGAAGAACCCACACCATATTATCATAGAAAGTCTACTAACTCCTTCATAAATCCTGCCACAACAGCTTAGACAGGTTTTGGAGTAAGTTACAATGGGAGTCATACCTCTCTAGCACAAGGGGAGCATACACTTGGTCCTCTCTACCCTAACTCATTCTCTCTCTCTCTCTCTCTCTCTCTCTCTCTCTCTCTCTCTCTCTCTCTCTCTCTCTCTCTCTCTCTCTCTCTCTCTCTCTCTCTCTCTTTCACTCACTCACTCACTCACTCACTCACTCACTCACTCACTCACTCACTCACTCACTCACTCACTCACTCACTCACTCACTCACTCACTCACTCACTCACTCACTCTTTCACTCACTCACTCACTCACTCACTCACTCACTCACTCACTCTTTCACTCACTCACTCTCTCTCTCACTCTCTCTCTCACTCTCTCTCTCACTCTCTCTCTCACTCGCTCACTCTTTCACTCACTCACTCTTTCACTCACTCACTCTTTCACTCACTCACTCTTTCACTCACTCACTCTTTCACTCACTCACTCTTTCACTCACTCACTCTTTCACTCACTCACTCTTTCACTCACTCACTCTTTCACTCACTCACTCTTTCACTCACTCACTCTTTCACTCACTCACTCACTCACTCTTTCACTCACTCACTCTCACTCTTTCCCTTTCTCTCTCCCTCTTACATATTCCCTTTTCTCAAGTCCTAAATATTACATGGACAGATTTTCAACATATTAACATCCAGCTATAAATTGTATATTCTGGAAGGTGAAAACTCTTATCAAATAATGGATAATCTTATTATCTATTTTGCCGAGGCTGCCTCTCACTCCAAATAAGATAGGCCTTCATGTAGATAAGATATAAAAGCTAGAATCACATGGCTGAAAATTTCATCTGAGTTTAGGTGCTTCAGAAAATTCCTGAATGATTTTTTTTTTTGTATAGAAAGAGATAAATAAGGGAAAATGTTTATAATGAAAGACAAGTGAAGGCAACACCAGACGGACTAATGGACTAATGAAAACTTGGGATTGTCACATTCATTACTCAAACTTAAGTACTTATTGCCATAGAGTTTATGGGTGACTATATCCATTACTTAATTGTATCTCTTATCTTAATACATGTACTTAACATGGTTGGGGAGGACATAAAGTACACAAGGGAAAATAAAGGACAAGAATGCTGAAAATTATCAATATCTAGCATGAAAATGTATGCTACCTCCTCTATGCTCAGAATCAAAAGTTGAAAAAGAAAAGAAAAAGTAAGTTTGGTTACGTTTTATAATAGGACCACATCCCCTTGAGGCTATATGCTAATTTTCCCGCCAATAAGTTTGTAGGCCCTCTGGCAATCCTCTTTTTCTGGGTGCAGGGAAAGGGTGAGGCAGAAATGTAGGCAAAATCATTATTACAGGTGATTCAAAAGTGACCACTTTAAATATATCTTAAAACATAAAGGATGTATAAAAATAAAACATATAAGACAGCACTCAGTCATAGAAGATTTTAACCAGGACTTTTTTGGAAACCTCATCCATTATCAACGAAAGACTGCATTACAATCTCCAATAAATTTATCAATGTAAAGTAGATTCTTTTCTAAAAGAGGGTATAGGTATGCAGCAGCAAGGAGAATGGTGCAAAACCTTTGATATCCTATGAGTCTGTGCAAAAATAACAAAAAAATGTAACAGAAGAACTGTCAGATAAATGCATATATACTAGAAATGGATGTAACAAATAAATCTAATAAAATTTGTATACACAAAATGATAAGCTAAAAATATGGAAGGGGATATACAAGTATTATGGTGTTTTGTGGCATAATATGCATGAAAAGTAGAGAACAAGCTGCTTAGAAGGATTGGTAGCACCACTTCTATTTAGTCTGATTCTTTTTTTTAGAGTATTCTAATGATTGTTTATGGAATACTTATTTATCCATTTCTTTTTAAATTTGGTATAAGTTATAATAACATAGAGTAAGTTATACAAATAGATATCCATCTAGCTATATCTGATTTCTCCCAAGACACTCGCATCGGCTAAACATGATGACATCATTTAATTCTGCCCTAATTTTATTCTTGATAATCTATACAATGTATTATGAAATGTATTTTCTTGGTGTATCTTCTTTGAAAATAGTTTGATAATAAAAATGGTAAAATAATACAGAAAAAAGTTTTTTTTTTAAGATTTGATAAAATGGTGGGGCTTAGCTCTGCAGTTACCAAGTAGGGTTTTCATTGAGATGGAGTAGTGCTACCTATCTTTTAAGTACTTTGATTTGAGATTTCAACATCTATATGAGGCAAGGTAATCTATACAGGGTTACCTTGCAAGAAAGTGGTTTGCTTTGATGAGAGTTTAAAAAATATGTGGGAACTTAGGCCTACCTGCTATCTCTCTGATTATGGCTTTATCACTGCATTTTAACAAGTACTAATTGAACTATTCAATATCCTTTTGTGCATTCTATATCTTATTATCATTCTATATGCCACCTTGCTAGAGTCACATAGATACTTAACAGTAATCAACGGCTGCACAGTTAACTCTAGATCGCTGGACATACCGATAAGGAAAGTTTGTGTGTATTTGAGTGATGAAGGGTTCAAAAACACCAAACTATATCATTAGTTGGTGCTTATGTATATCACAATTACAAATAAGTAAAATTTACCCCCATATCATTGCTTAATACATTATGGTTACCAATAGAATGGAATCACATATGAATATGTATTAACTAAATACATGAGAAAGAATGTACATAATGTTGAATCAGAGATGTAGGGGCTCTCTAGATATATTCTAAAATCAGAGATAAATGTTAAATGTACTCCTGCCACATATCTTAATGAGGATATTAAAATACCTGCCTTGAACATGACTACATGGAAAGTAAAGGTCTCCACAGAAACCATATGGAAGAACAATAGTTAATCCTAGACAGATAACTAAAGAAACACAAACACAATAAAATAAATGCAGATTTTATGTATTCATTTAAAGAAAAGGGGCAACCAAAACACGAAAAAACAAACGTGTTATGTTACAATGAATACATAATTCATAAAGCATACAGTCTTAAATAATAATCATTCTTGGCGATAGTGATCATGAATAACACACACCAAAAATAAATGAAAATGATGCGGATTTCGAAGACCGAAAACAGATATAACCATGGCAAAAAATTACTGTTCTAATATTGGTTACAAACAAAAAAGGACACAGGAAAAGCTTATATACATATATTTTAAGCATTCAAAACATTTCTGATTACTTAAATTTAACCTGCCTCACCTTCTGCTAAGCAATGCTACGGCAATATGCTTAATCACGGGGAAATTAGAGTAATTCAACTAAAATTATCGCTATTTTAAAGCAAGAACTGTCACCAATTTGTAAACAATAACACCACTTGGCTGTTCTGAAATCCAACACATTTTTACTTTGGGATTAGCTCTTCTACAGATTTGTGATCTTTGTCTATACGCACTTAGAAATACAAGTTATGTATGACTATAGGTATACATAAAAAATGTATTGAAAAAAACATACCTTACGCATTAGAAAATACTACTTTTTCAAGATATGAAAAATTTAAAGCTGTCGTGAAACAGTGTTGGATGAGAAAGAGCTAGCAGACGTCGTGTAAACACTTCAGTTGCTAATTACATTTTCTTTCTTATTTTTATTTACCAAAAGATGCTACAAATAAATGATACATAAAGTTAGTTTCCTTTATATTTTATAAGAAAAAGATGGCGATTCATTATTACATAAATATAATGACATTTGAAAAACTAAAAATACGAATATTAATATAAATGGCATTGATGGAAAAGGTCGATTTTTACTTTTTTCTTTATCACATAATTCTAAACCCATATGCATTTACCTATGTCACAATAAACAACCACATAAAATGTGAAAGTCAGTATGGAAGTTAGAATATACATAGAATATAACGAATATCTATAAGAGCTTCATTCAGAGTTTTCCTTCTTGTGTTACGTTACCATGGTAACGTATGGAACACAAATACCAGCTGAGTTCAAAGCATTTTTCAGTATCAGAAGGTGAACAGCAACAATAAACATGTCTTACAGAGAATTAAGAAGTGAGTATCACCAATGAGACTAGCATTTGTTTTTAATAATAACAGAAATTATTGACGATATATAGAGGGTGACTTTCACATATATACAGTGTGTTAAATAAGCAAATTTGAGAAACTACTTAATTTCTCATTTGAAAGTTCTGCTAACATATGTGAATTGCAGAAGACTTTGAAATATGTCTGTCACTATACAGCAAAAGAGCAGAATGCTAAAATTACTTTTCTTTTATAAGAAAAAGCTAGCAAGCTAGAGAAAGACAGACTGACAGACTGAGAAATGGATAGATGAAGGGATAGATAGATAGATAGATCCGGAATTATGTTTTTTATGAGGCTGTATATATCATATTTTTGAGTTACCTAAAGAAAATATACTGGATAATTATACAAGTCTAATTTCATTGTAAATATACAATGGCAGTGATTAACCAAAAAGGAGAAGAAATAAATATTTCAACAAAATAAATGATAATGATAGTGATGCTGATGATAATGATAAAAATAACAACAATAATAACAATGATATCAGTCAATTGTAAGACTAAAAAATGCGATAAAAACAATGATAATGTTAATAATAATGGTAATATTACTGACAGCAACAGCAGTGATCTAATGCTGATAGCGATGATTGATATAAAATAAAAACTAAGATATACTCTGTTTACCAATATAGACTCCACGCAGCGTAAACCAACTACCTTTACTATTTGTATTTGAAATCATAACTTTTGGTAAGTGACTTATTTTTTCTCCATTTTTCGATTTATTTTCTGAGGTCAAAATGTAGGGCACAGTTATCCATAAAAAAACTTGCAAAGTGGGGATGAAGTATTAAAACGTATTGGTTGATAATGATAATGAAGACAATTAAGATGTCAGTTGTAATAGTGATAGTAATAGCTCTAATGGTTGTAATGCTATTAGTTATAAGGATGATATTAGTGATAATGTTAATAATTTTGATAGAATTAAAAATGGGAACGATGGAACGGTAATAGGATGATAGTAACTGTAAGACTGATATAATATCAGTGACAAAGATAATGCTATTACTACTACTAATGATCATTATATTACTACTAATAGTGATAATGATATTACTACTACTATTGATAATGATATTACTACTACTAATGATAATGATATTACTGCTAATAAGGATAATGATATTGCTACTACAAATGATAATGATATTACCACTGATAATGATAATGCTATTACTACTACTAATGATGATTATATCAGTAAGAAGATTATAATAGTAATAATTTTGAAAATAAAACAAATAAAAAATAAGACTATAATAACAACTAATAGAAATTCAATAACAATAACAACTTAATTAACAAATTGATAACCACTCATCTTTTCTCCACCTTTATCATTCCCCCACTCTCCCCTCCACCACCTCCACTCTTATTCTTCTCCCCTCCCCCTCCTTCTAACCCCTTCCACCATCCCCTTCTAACCCTTCCACCTTCACCATCCCTTCCACCCCCTTCTAAACCCTCCACCATCCCTTCTAACCCCTCCACCCCCTTCTGACCCCTCCACCACCCCTTCCACCCCCTTCTATCCCCTCCACCACCCCTTCCACCCCCTTCTAACCCCTCCATCCCCTTCTAACCCCTCCACCTCCCCTTTCCTCCCCCTTCTAACCCCTCCACCACCCCTTCCGCCTCCTTCTAACCCCTCCACCGCCTTCTTCCACCCCCTTCTGACCCCTCCACCCCCTTCTAACCCCTCCACCCCCTTCTAACCCTTCCATCCCCTCTTTCACCCCCTTCTAACCCCTCCACCACCCCTTATAACCCCTCCACCCCTTTCCTCCCCCTTCTAACCCCACCACCCCCCCTTCTAACACCCAGACTGCGCGGAGATGCTGCGTTCCCTGGGCTTCCGGCGCCTCATCTCCGTCGAGAACTTCCGCAGCCCGAACTTCCCTTTGGTGTCGGAGATCCTGGTGTGGTTGGTCGGGCGGTTCGACCCGTCCGCCGACCTCCCGACCGACGTGGACACCGAGCAGGATCGGGTCATCTTCGTCCGGTCCGTGGCGCAGTTCATGGTGGGTCGGGTTCTTTTTTTGTTTGTTTGTTTGTTTGCGCAGTTCGTGGTGGGTCGGGTTCTTTTTTTTGTTTGTTTGGTTGTTTGTTTGTTTGCGCAGTTCATGGTGGGTCGGTTTCTTTTTGTTTGTTTGTTTGATTTGTTTGTTTTTTGCGCAGTTCATGGTGGGTCGGGTTCTTTTTTGTTTGTTTGTTTGTTTGGGTAGTTCGTGGTGGGTCGGGTTCTTTTTTGTTTGTTTGTGTGATTTGTTTGCTTGTTTGCGAAGTTCATGGTGGGTCGGGTTGTTTGTTTGTTGTTGGCGCAGTTCATGGTGGGTCGGGTTGTGTTTGTTTGTTTGTTTGATTTGTTTGTTTGTTTGCGCAGTTCATGGTGGGTCGGGTTCTTTTTTGTTTGTTTGTTTGATTTGTTTGTTTGTTTGCGCAGTTCATGGTGGGTCGGGTTCTTTTTTGTTTGTTTGTTTGATTTGTTTGTTTGTTTGCGCAGTTCATGGTGGGTCGGGTTCTTTTTTGTTTGTTTGTTTGTTTGGTTTGTTTGTTTGTTTGCGTAGTTCGTGGTGGGTCGGGTTCTTTTTTGTTTGTTTGTTTGATTTGTTTGTTTGTTTGCGCAGTTCATGGTGGGTCGGGTTCTTTTTTGTTTGTTTGTTTGATTTGTTTGTTTGTTTGTTTGCGCAGTTCATGGTGGGTCGGGTTCTTTTTTGTTTGTTTGTTTGATTTGTTTGTTTGTTTGTTTGCGCAGTTCATGGTGGGTCGGGTTCTTTTTGTTTGTTTATTTGATTTGTTTGTTTGTTTGCGCAGTTCAAGGTGGGTCGGGTTCTTTTTATTTGTTTGTTTAATTAATTAATTAATTTTTTTGAGGGGGGTGGGCTGTAGGTTTTTAATTTTATTTCTTTATTTGTTTATTTATTTATTTTTTGAGGGGGATGGGCTGTAGATTTTTTATTTTGTTTATTTATTTGTTTATTTATTTATTTTTTGAGGGGGATGGGCTGTATATTTTTTATTCTATTTATTTATTTGTTTATTTATTTATTTATTTTTTGAGGGGGATGGGCTGTAGATTTTTTATTTTGTTTATTTATTTGTTTGTTTATTTATTTATGTTTTGAGGGGGATGGGCTGTAGATTTTTTATTTTATTTATTTATTTGTTTATTTATATATTTATTTTTTGAGGGGGGTGGGCTGTAGATTTTTTATTTTATTTATTTATCTGGTTATTTATTTATTTATTTTTTGAGGGGGGTGGGCTGTAGATTTTTTATTTTATTTATTTATTTGTTTATTTATTTATTTATTTTTTGAGGGGGGTGGGCTGTAGATTTTTTATTTTATTTATTTATCTGGTTATTTATTTATTTATTTTTTGAGGGAGGAGTTTGATTATTTTATTTATTTATTTGTTTATTTATTTATTTATTTTTTGAGGGGGGTGGTCTGTAGATTTTTTATTTTATTTATTTATTTGTTTATTTATTTATTTTTTGAGGGGGGTGGGCTGTAGATTTTTTATTTTATTTATTTATTTGTTTATTTATTTATTTATTTTTTGAGGGGGGTGGGCTGTAGATTTTTTATTTTATTTATTTATTTGTTTCTTTATTTATTTATTTTTGAGGGGGATGGGCTGTAGATTTTTTATTTTGTTTATTTATTTGTTTATTTATTTATTTATTTTTTGAGGGGGATGGGCTGTAGATTTTTATTTTATTTATTTATTTGTTTATTTATTTATTTTTTGAGGGGGATGGGCTGTAGATTTTTTTTATTCTATTTATTTATTTGTTTATTTATTTATTTATTTTTTGAGGGGGATGGGCTGTAGATTTTTTATTTTATTTATTTATTTGTTTATTTATTTATTTATTTTTTGAGGGGGATGGGCTGTAGATTTTTTATTTTGTTTATTTATTTGTTTATTTATTTATTTTTTGAGTGGGATGGGATGTAGATTTTTTATTTTATTTATTTATTTGTTTATTTATATATTTATTTTTTGAGGGGGATGGGCTGCAGAATTTTTATTTTATTTATTTATTTGTTTATTTATTTATTTTTTGAGGGGGATGGGCTGTAGATTTTTTATTTTATTTATTTATTTGTTTATTTATTTATTTATTTTTTGAGGGGGATGGGCTGTAGATTTTTTATTTTATTTATTTATTTGTTTATTTATTTATTTTTTGAGGGGGATGGGCTGTAGATTTTTTTTATTTTATTTATTTATTTGTTTATTTATTTATTTTTTGAGGGGGATGGGCTGTATATTTTTTATTTTATTTATTTATTTGTTTATTTATTTATTTTTTGAGGGGGATGGGCTGTAGATTTTTTATTTTGTTTATTTATTTGTTTATTTATTTATTTTTTGAGGGGGATGGGCTGTAGATTTTTTATTTTATTTATTTATTTGTTTATTTATTTATTTTTTGAGGGGGATGGGCTGTAGATTTTTTATTTTATTTATTTATTTGTTTATTTATTTTTTTTTTGAGGGGGATGGGCTGTAGATTTTTTATTTTATTTATTTATTTGTTTATTTATTTATTTTTTGAGGGGGATGGGCTGTAGATTTTTTATTTTATTTTGTTTATTTGTTTATTTATTTATTTATTTTTGAGGGGGATGGGCTGTAGATTTTTTATTTTGTTTATTTATTTGTTTATTTATTTATTTATTTTTGAGGGGGATGGGCTGAAGTTTTTTTATTTTATTTATTTATTTGTTTATTTATTTATTTATTTTTGAGGGGGGAGTGCTGAAGATTTTTTATTTTATTTTTTTATTTGTTTATTTATTTTTTTTTGAGGGGTTTTGGTTGTAGATTTTTTATTTTATTTTTTTATTTGTTTATTTATTTATTTTTTGAGGGGGTTGGGCTGTAGATTTTTTATTTTATTTATTTATTTGTTTATTTATTTATTTATTTTTTGAGGGGGATGGGCTGTAGATTTTTATTTTATTTATTTATTTGTTTGTTTATTTATTTATTTTTTGAGGGGGATGGGCTGTAGATTTTTTATTTTGTTTATTTATTTGTTTATTTTTTTATTTATTTTTTGAGGGGGATGGGCTGTAGATTTTTATTTTATTTATTTATTTGTTTATTTATTTATTTATTTTTTGAGGAGGATGGGCTGTAGATTTTTATTTTATTTATTTATTTGTTTATTTATTTATTTATTTTTTAAAATTGTTGTGCTGTAGATTTTCTATTTCATTTATTTATTTGTTTATTTATTTCTCTATTTTTTGAGGGGGATGGGCTGTAGATTTTTTATTTTATTTATTTATTTTTTTGTTTATTTATTTATTTTTTGAGGGGGATGGGGTGTAGATTTTTTATTTCATTTATTTATTTGTTTGTTTATTTATTTATTTTTTGAGGGGGATGGGCTGTAGATTTTTTATTTCATTTATTTATTTGTTTGTTTATTTATTTATTTTTTGAAGAGGATGTGTTTAAAAATTTTTATTTTATTTATTTATTTGTTTATTTATTTATTTATTTTTTGAGGGGGATGGGATGTATATTTTTTATTTTATTTATTTATTTGTTTATTTATTTATTTATTTTTTGAGGGGGATTGGACGTAGATTTTTTATTTTATTTGTTTATTTGTTTATTTATTTATTTATTTTTTGAGGGGGATGGGCTGCAGATTTTTTATTTTATTTATTTATTTGTTTATTTATTTATTTTTTGAGGGGGATGGGCTGTAGATTTTTTATTTTGTTTATTTATTTGTTTATTTTTTTATTTATTTTTTGAGGGGGATGGGCTGTAGATTTTTTATTTTATTTATTTGTTTGTTTATTTATTTATTTTTTGAGGGGGATGGGCTGTAGATTTTTTATTTTATTTATTTATTTGTCTATTTATTTATTTATTTTTTGAGGGGGATGGGCTGTAGATTTTTTATATAATTCATTTATTTATTTATTTATTTATTTATTTTTTGAGGGGGATGGGCTGTAGATTTTTTATTTTATTTATTTATTTGTTTGTTTATTTATTTATTTATTTTTTGAGGGGGATGGGCTGTAGATTTTTTATTTTGTTTATTTATTTGTTTATTTATTTATTTATTTTTTGAGGGGGATGGGCTGTAGATTTTTTATTTTATTTGTTTATTTGTTTATTTATTTATTTATTTTTTGAGGGTGATGGGCTGTAGATTTTTTATTTTATTTGTTTATTTGTTTATTTATTTATTTATTTTTTGAGGCGGATGGAATGTAGATTTTTTATTTTATTTGTTTATTTGTTTATTTATTTATTTATTTTTTGAGGGGGATGGTCTGTAGATTTTTTATTTTATTTGTTTATTTGTTTATTTATTTATTTATTTTTTGAGGGGGATGGGCTGTAGATTTTTTATTTTATTTATTTATTTGTTTATTTATTTATTTATTTATTTTTAGAGGTGTATGGGCTGTAGATTTTTTATTTTGTTTATTTATTTGTTTATTTATTTATTTATTTTTGTGGGGGATGGGCTGTAGATTTTTTATTTTATTTATTCATTTGTTTATTTATTTATTTATTTTTTGAGAGAGATGAGGTGTAGATTTTTTATTTTATTTATTTGTTTGTTTATTTATTTATTTTTTGAGGGGGATGGGCTGTAGATTTTTTATTTTATTTATTTATTTGTCTATTTATTTATTTATTTTTTGTTGGGGATGTGCTGTAGATTTTTTATTTTATTTATTTATTTGTTTATTTATTTATTTATTTTTTGAGGGGGATGGGCTGTAGATTTTTTATTTTATTTATTTATTTGTTTATTTGTTTATTTATTTTTGAGGGGGATGGGTTGTAGATTTTTTATTTTATTTATTT
The DNA here is from genome assembly GCF_042767895.1 of Penaeus vannamei. Classification (NCBI taxonomy): domain Eukaryota; kingdom Metazoa; phylum Arthropoda; class Malacostraca; order Decapoda; family Penaeidae; genus Penaeus; species Penaeus vannamei. The sequence goes on from NC_091561.1 coordinate 39,613,556, forward strand.
ATTTGTTTATTTGTTTATTTATTTTTGAGGGGGATGGGCTGTAGATTTTTTATTTTGTTTATTTATTTATTTATTTTTTGAGGGGGATGGGCTGTAGATTTTTTATTTCATTTTGTTTATTTGTTTATTTATTTATTTTCTGAGGGGGATGGCCTGTAGATTTTTTAATTTATTTTATTTATTTGTTTATTTTTTTATTTTTTGAGGGGGTTTTGCTGTTGATTTTTTATTTTATTTAATTTATCTTTTTTTTTTGAGGGGGTTGGGCTGCAGATTTTTTTTTATTTCATTTTATTTATTTATTTATTTATTTGTTTTTTGAGGGGGATGGGGTGTAGGAAGGGTGGAGGGTGTAGGTGGGGGAGGGGGTGTGTATGTGTTTTGGGTGGGTGGGTGGGTGGGTGGGGGGGAGTGTGGAGGGTGTGTGTGTGTGTGTGTGTGTGTGTGTGTGTGTGTGTGTGTGTGTGTGTGTGTGTGTACATACAGAATCGGTAGATTGATAGATGGATAGACTGGTCCGCACACGCACAACCACATACATGCAAACACATATATATGAATGATAAAAGTGTGTGTGTGTGTGTGTGTGTGTGTGTGTGTATGTGTATGTGTATGTGTATGTGTATGTGTATGTGTATGTGTGTGTGTGTGTGTGTGTGTGTGTGTGTGTGTGTGTGTGTGTGTGTGTGTGTGTGTACCTGTCTGTCTGTGTATGTATATATATATATATATACATACATATATATAAACAAAAGTGATATTCATACATATACGAATAATTCCGATAATGATAACTTTTGACGAGGAGAAAAAATAGGCAAAAGTAGTCCTTATAATCTAAACTATTAAAAGGAACATCTATCAAAAGTCAAAATCAAAATATCCCTTAAAAATAAAGCCTGAGATTTGAAGATTTCAACATCAAAAATAGAACAGTTAAAAGCTAGAAAATAGTATTTCGATCGAGATTAAACCCAGAAAAAAGATCCATAAATCCATATAAAAGAACACTATATTTTTCTTGAAAGTACAAAACATACCCCCCCCAAAAAAAAAAAAAAAAAAAAGAAAAGAAAGATTAACAAGAACAAAAATACATAATATTTCACAAAAAAAAAAAACAAGCACTGACCCCCTCCCTCTCCGCCCAAGACAAAAAAACAGCAAATATTATTTTTTCTTAATACCCCCCCCCCCCAAAAAAAAAAAAGACTTTCCTCCCTGCTTCCCAGGACAAAGGAAACAAAAAACAAAACAAATACTATTCTTTCTTGATAATCCAACCCCCCCCCCCGCCCAAAGGAAATACCCCCTCCTCCAGCCCAGGACAAAAAAAGGAAAAAAAAGAGGAAAAAAAAAAATAAAACAAATACCATTCTTTCTTGATAACCCCCACCCGCCCAAAAAAAAAAAAGAAACATCCCTCCCGAGATTTCAAATATATATATATATATATATATATATATATATATATATATATATATATATATATATTTTCATAACCACCCCTCCCCCCCAAAAAAAAAAAAAAAAAAAAAAAAAAAACAACCAACTAACCACCCCCTCTCTCCCTCCCTCTCCCTCCCCCCACCTTCAGGCAGCGAAGGCCCACGTCCGCCTCAACACCAAGAAACTCTACCAGAGCGACGGGTACGCCGTGCAAGAGATCCTGAAGGCGCTGACGCTGCTGTACGACGCCATCCAGAGCAACGCCCAGAGCCGGAGGGACTTCGACGACCCCACGGAGACCACGCTCAACTTCGACGTCTCGAATAAGGTTAGGAGGGGGGTGGAGGGGGGGGTTGGGGGTGATTGGGGTTGGAGGGTGGGGTTGGGGTGGGGGTGGGGGTTGGAGGGGGGTTTGTAAGGGGGAGTTGGGGGTGAGGAGGTGGTGGAGGGATGGGGTGAATGAGGGGGTTGGAGGGGGTTGGGTGGATGAGGGGTGGGAGGTGGAGGGGTGGATGAGGGGGTGGAGGGGGAGAGCCAGAGGGACTTCGACGACCCGACGGAGACCACGCTCAACTTCGACGTCTCGAATAAGGTTAGGAAGGGGGTTGGAGGAAGGGGGGAGGGGGTTGGAGGGGTTCTAAGGGGGATGGTTAGTGGGAGGGGAATTGGAATCGAGGGGGGTTGGATAAGGGGGATGGGGTTGGGTGAGGGGTGGGGAGAGGGGGTGAGGGGAGAGGGGGTTGGAACCACGCTCAACTTCGACGTCTCGAATAAGGTTAGGAAGGGGTTGGAGGAGGGTGGGGGAGGGGTGGGGGTTGGATAAAGGGGAGGGGTGGGAGGTTGGATGAGGGGGTGGAGGGGTTGGAATGGAGGGGTGAGGGGGTGGGGGTGGCAGGGGGAGGTTGGAGGGGTGGGTGGGGGTGAGGAGAGGAAGGGGGGTTGGGGTCGGATGAGGGGGTGGAGGGGGAGAGCCGGAGGGACTTCGACGACCCGACGGAGACCACGCTCAACTTCGACGTCTCGAATAAGGTTAGGAAGGGGGTGGAGGAAGGGGGGGGAGGGGGATGGAGGGGGGTTGGGGGTGGGATGGAGGTTGGTGGGGTGGGTGGGGGTGAGGAGGTTGGAGGGGTGGGGGGGGGTGAGGAGAGGAAGGGGGTTGGAAGGGTGGGAGGGTTGGGGGTGAGGTGGGGGTTTGTAAGGGGAAGGGGTTGGGTGATGGGGTGGAGGAGGAGAGCCAGGGGGACTTCGACGACCCGACGGAGACCACGCTCAACTTCGACGTCTCGAATAAGGTTAGGAGGAGGTGGGGTGGGTGGGAGGGGATGGGGGGATGAGGGGTGGGGTGGGGGTGGGGGTGGAGGGATGATGGGGGTTGGCAGGGGGGGGGGTTGGAGGGTGGGGTGGGGTTGGATGAGGGGATGGGGGGTTGGAATGGAGGGGGGTTGGAGTGGTGGGTTGGGGGGTTGGAGGAGGGGGTGGAGGAGGAGAGCCAGGGGGACTTCGACGACCCGACGGAGACCACGCTCAACTTCGACGTCTCGAATAAGGTTAGGAAGGGGTGGGGAGGAGGGGGAGGGGGGGGTTGGGGTTGGGGTTGGATGAGGGGGTGGAGGAGGAGAGCCAGGGGGACTTCGACGGCCCGACGGAGACCACGCTCAACTTCGACGTCTCGAATAAGGTTAGGAAGGGGTGGGGAGGAGGGGGAGGGGGGTTAGGGGGTGGGGTTGGAGGAGGAGAGCCAGGGGGACTTCGACAACCCGACGGAGACCACGCTCAACTTCGACGTCTCGAATAAGGTTAGGAAGGGGTGGTGGTGGGGGGTTGGGGTGGGAGGGGTTGGGGGAGGGGGGGTGGAGGGGTGAGGGGGGTGGGGGTGATGGGGGTTGGAGGAAGGGGGTGAGGGGGGGTGGAGGGGGAGAGCCAGAGGGACTTCGACGACCCGACGGAGACCACGCTCAACTTCGACGTCTCGAATAAGGTTAGGAGGGGGGTTGGAGGGGTGGGGGAGGGGGATGGGGGGGTTTGGGTTGGAGGTTAGAGGGGGGGGGGAGAGGGGGTTGGAACCACGCTCATTTTCGACGTTTCGAATAAGGTTAGGAGGGGTTGGGTGGGGGGGTTGGGTGAGGGTTGGAGGTTGGAGGGGGTGGGGTTGGAGGTTGGAGGGGTGTAGGGATGGGGGGGGTTGGATGAGGGGGTGGAGGGGGAGAGCCAGAGGGACTTGGACGACCCCACGGAGACCACGCTCAACTTCGACGTCTCGAATAAGGTTAGGAAGGGGGTGGTGGAGGGGTGGAGGGTGGGGGTGGGGTTGGAGGGGTGAGGGTGGAGGGTTGGAATGGAGGGGGTTGGATAAGGGGGGGAGGGGAGGGGTGGAGGGGGAGAGCCAGAGGGACTTCGACGACCCGACGGAGACCACGCTCAACTTCGACGTCTCGAATAAGGTTAGGAGGGGGGTTGGAGGAAGGGGGGGTGGGGGTTGGAGGGGGTGGGGAGAGGGGGTTGGAACCACGCTCATTTTCGACGTTTCGAATAAGGTTAGGAGGGGGTGGGAGGAAGGGGGGTGGGGGTTGGCGGGGTTGGGGTTGGAGGTTAGAGGGGGTGGGGAGAGGGGGTTGGAACCACGCTCAATTTCGACGTTTCGAATAAGGTTAGGAGGGGTTGGTGGGTTGGGGGATTGGGGTTGGGGTTGGAGGGGGGGTGCGGGTGGAGGGGTGGGGATGGGGTTGGATGAGGGGGTTTTGGAATCACGCTCAACTTCGACGTTTCGAATAAGGTTAGGAGTGGTGGTGGAGGGGTGGGGTGAGGGTTGGGAGGTGGCAGGGGTGGGGGTGGATGAGGGGGGTTGGGGTGGGAAGGTGGATGAGGGTGGGGGTGGGGGAGTGGAGGGGGAGGAGGGGTGAGGGGTGGGGAGAGGGGGGGTGAGGGGAGAGGGGGTTGGAACCACGCTCAATTTCGACGTTTCGAATAAGGTTAGGAATGGTAGGGAGTTGGAGGGGGTTGGGGTGGCAGGGGTGGGGGTTTGTGGGTTGGATGGGGGGTTGGGGGGTTGGGGTGGGGGTTTGTAAGGGGAAGGGTTGGGGTGAGGGTGGATGGGTTTGTGAAGGGGGAGTTGGGGGTGATGGGGTTGGGGGGGTTGGAGTTGAGGGGGAGAGGGTGTTGGAATCACGCTCAATCTCGACGTTTCTAATAAGGTTAGGAATGGTGGAGGTTGGGGGTTGGAGGGTTGGGGGGGTGAGGAGGGGTTGGAATGGAGGGGGAGGAGGGGTGGGTTTGTAAGGGGGTCGGTGGGATGAGGGTGGAGGGGGGAGAGGAAGGGGAGGGGTGGGAGGGGGAGTGGAGGGGGAGTGGAGGGGGAGGAGGGTGGGGTGAGGGTGGAAGGGTTTGTGAAGGAGGGGTTGGGGTTGGGTGAGGGGGGAAAGGGGTTGGGGTGGAGGGGGGTTGGGGTGTGTGAGGGGTGGGGGTTGGAATGGAGGGGGAGGAGGGGGTGATTGAGGGGGTGTGGGTGGATGAGGGGGAGGGGGAGATATGGGTTGGATGAGGGGAGAGGGGATTGGAACCACGCTGAATTTTGACGTTTCTAATAAGGTTAGGAGGAGGGGGTTGGAGTGGAGGGGAGAGGGGGAGGGAGGAGGGGATGGTGGGTGGGTGAGGGTGTGGAGGGGAAGGGAGGGGTGGGGTGAGGGTGGAAAAGTTTGTGAAGGTGGGGTTGGGGGTGATGGAGTTGGGGGTGAAGTAGGGAGGGTTGTTGGGGTTGATGGGGGTGAGGGTGGAGAGGGGAGGGTTTAAGAGGGGGGGTTAGGGGTGGAGAAGGGAGAGTTGTGGGGGTTGATGGGCTTACGTGGGTGGGGGGATTGTGAAGGTGGGGTTGGGTGGGGAGGGGGGTTGATGGGGTTATGTGGGGGTTGTCAAGGTGGGGTTGTGGGTGAAGAGGGATG
>NC_091561.1:39631439-39643939 GCF_042767895.1 Penaeus vannamei
CTCAGTTGCCTCTTTATCAGGATTTATGTGGGACACTTCGTCCGGGATGCCAATGGCTTAGTCTTTGTACTTCTGTGCAGGCGAAGTGGCTGTCTTCACCGAGGCACTGGGGATGGCAGATATTCGGGCAGTCTGTGTAGGAACAGTTTACTTTGCTCTTGTTGGCAGTTGACTGGCCACAAACAGCACACAACTCGCGTGGTTCGTAGCCAGGCAGGCCCTCGGGTCGTGCAATCCGAGCGTGCTGGTTAGGAGTGATCATGTTCATGAACTCACTCACACACACTCTCTATCTCTCTTTCTCTCTCTCTCTCTCTCTCTCTCTCTCTCTCTCTCTCTCTCTCTCTCTCTCTCTCTCTCTCTCTCTCTCTCTCTCTCTCTCTCTCTCTCCTTCTCTCTCTTTAAATTTCTATCTTTTTGCCTCTTGCTCTTTATATCGAAATTCGTTTCTGTTTAACTATCTAGAGATAGATAAATCTACCTTCTCCCCCTACCCTCTCTCTCTATCTATCTCCCTCTCTTCCTCGCCCCCTCTCTCTCTCTTTCTATCTATCTCTCTTATCTCCCCCTCTTCCCCCCCACCTCTCTCTCTCTCTCTCCCTCTCTCTCTCCCCCTCTTCCTCCCCCCCATCTCTCTCTCTCTTCCTCCCCCCACCCCCCCTCTCTCTCATCATTATCTTCACTCCAATAACAACAAAACAAAGAGATCAGAATAATAAGAATATAAACGTAGAAATCACGATAGCTTTAACTAGAATAAAACTTCTTATAAGGAGAATCCAATTCTAATAAAGATGAACAGCAAGGAGATTCCAATTCTAATAAAGATGAACAGGAAGGAGAATCCAATTCTAATAAAGATGAACAGTAAGGAGGATCCAATTGTAATGTGGTTGAAAAGAAAAAAAGGGGATACGGACACACATACTTATAAGACAGAGGCCGGAAAGCCATGTTATTTTCACGTTTCATAAATTCAATCAACGAATCAGGAAGCGGAGATGAACAAAATGGCGGAGGGACAGGCAAAAATAGCAAGGTGGTAAGTCAATGAGACAGGCCACAATAATTCAAGCAAATATGTCACACTTACTAAGCATGGATTCCCAGAAAGCAATTTTGCAAGCTAATCATAGTCTCCTAAGGCGCAGATTGCCGCTAATATAATACTTCAAAAAGTGATTTAGGTTTTAGCTTAAGGTTAGAGATACAATTGCCTGGTTCAGATTTAGTCTTTTAAAATGTTTTTTTTTGTTTTTGTTTTTGGGATGTAATGCATAATGTGAAATATATTATGTGTTTCAGTATTACACTTCTGATTTTATATGCTATTTTACGTTTGTTATTGGAAATCAAACCGGATTTTGTCAAAATGTATCGTCCTTATCTCACGTACTTTTTACGGATAGATTACCTTTATGTACGTATCTATCTTCTTAGTCTTTTTAATTTCGCTTTTCCTTCTCACTACTTCTTGTCACGTACAGTACAAACCACAAAGAATAGAATGTAAAGAAATAATTATAGTTTAGTTCAGTTATCCCTAACAATTTTCTTTGATGGGCGACATAAAATCACTCCCGCAATATTTTCCCATTTTCTGTGACTGAAAATTCCCTCCTCTGAAATCTTGCAGGAAACTCGCACTAACATCATTAACAGGCAGCTTGAACTGACGGAAGTAGAGGGTGGCATGCAGTCGGCCATTCGTGCTTGCGAAGAGGAAGTCAAGAAGAACCAGACGGCCATAGAAAACGTGGGATCGGACGAAGCCAATCTCGAAGCCAAGATCGAGAAAAAGAAAACGGGATTGGAGCGCGGTCAGAAGAGGTTGTTGACGCTCAAGAAAGTGAGGTAAAGGAGATTTGTGGAATCTTTGTTTTGTTCTTGGATAATGAGTTTCTTTTAATCGTTTGCATACGCACGTATATGCTCGCCAACTCTCTGTCTCTTTCTCTCTCTCATTTTGTTTTGTTTTTCTGTTTCTCTCTTTCCCTCTTTCTCTCACTTTCTCTCTGTCTGTCTGTCTGTCGCTCCCTTCTCTTTCTCTCTATCTCTGTCTTTTCTCGCTTCCTCTCTCTCTCTCTCTTTCTCTTTCTTTCTTTCTTTCTTTCTTTCTTTCTTTCTTTCTTTCTTTCCTTCCTTCCTTCTTTCTTTCTCTCTCTCTCTCTCTCTCTCTCTCTCTCTCTCTCTCTCTCTCCCTCCCTCCCTCCCTCCCTCCCTCCCTCCCTCTCCCTCTCTTACCCCTTCTCTTCCCTTCCCCACACACCTTCCCTCCCAAAATATAACCTAAAACCTAAAACTTAAAAAACTTAACTCGCCCTCGAACAGACCGGCCTTCATGGACGAGTACGAGAAGCTGGAGCAGGACCTCAAGAGGCAATACGAGACTTTCGTCCAGAAGCTAACAGTTTTTTTTTTCTCTGCTTCTCTCTTTCCCCTTTCTTCTCTCTCTCTTCTTTCTCTCTGTCTCTCTCTCCCCTTCTCCTTCCTCTCCCTTTCCTCGCTTCCTCCCTTCTCCCTCTCCCTCCCTCTCTCTCTCCCTCCCTCTCTCCTCCCTCCCTTCCCTCTCCTCTCTCTCTTTTTTATCCTACCCTCTTCTCTCTCTCTCCTTTTTATCCCCCCCTCTTCTCTCTTCCCTTCCCCACACACACCTTCCCTCCAAAAATCCCTAACCTAAAAACCTAAAACTTAGAAATAAAATCTCTCTAACTCGCCCTCGAACAGACCGGCCTTCATGGACGAGTACGAGAAGCTGGAGCAGGACCTCAAGAGGCAATACGAGACTTTCGTCCAGAAGTTTATCAGTTTTTTTTTCTCTGTTTCTCTCTTTCCCTTTCTCTCTCTCTCTCTCTCTCTCTCTCTCGCTCTCTCTCGATCGCTCTCTCTCTCTCTCTCTCTCTCTCTCTCCCTCCCTCCCTCTCCCTCTCTCTCCTTTTTATCCCCCTCTTCTCTCTCCCTTCCCCACACACACCTTCCCTCCCAAAATATAACCTAAAAACCTAAAACTTAAAAAAAAATCTCTCTAACTCGCCCTCGAACAGACCGGCCTTCATGGACGAGTACGAGAAGCTGGAGCAGGACCTCAAGAGGCAATACGAGACTTTCGTCCAGAAGTTTATCAGTTTTTTTCTCTGTTTCTCTCTTTCCCTTTTTTTTCTCTCTCTCTTTCTTTCTCTCTGTCTCTCTCTCCCCCTTCTCTTCCTCTCCCTTTTCTCGCTTCCTCCCTCTCTCCCTCTCCCTCCCTCTCTCCCTCCCTCCCTCCCTCCCTCCTCCCTCCCTCCCTCCCTCTCCCTTTTATCATCCCCTCTTCTCTCTCTCTCTCCTTTTTATCCCCCCTCTTCTCTCTTCCCTTCCCCACACACACACCTTCCCTCCAAAAAATATAACCTAAAAACCTAAAACTTAAAAAAAAATCTCTCTAACTCGCCCTCGAACAGACCGGCCTTCATGGACGAGTACGAGAAGCTGGAGCAGGACCAAGAGGCATGAGACTTTCCTCCAGAATTTTATCAGTTTTTTTCTCTGTTTCTCTCTTTCCTTTTTTTTTCTCTCTCTCTTTCTTTCTCTCTGTCTCTCTCTCCCCCTTCTCTTCCTCTCCCTTTTCTCGCTTCCTCCCTCTCTCCCTCTCCCTCCCTCTCTCCCTCCCTCTCTCCCTCCCTCCCCTCCCTCCCTCCTCCCTCTCTCTTTTATCCTACCCTCTTCTCTCTCCTTTTATCCCCCTTCTCTTCCCTTCCCCACACACCTTCCCTCCAAAAAAATCCCTAACCTAAAAAAAACCTAAAACTTAGAAATAAAATCTCTCTTAACTCGCCCTCGAACAGACCGGCCTTCATGGACGAGTACGAGTAGCTGAGCAGGACCTCAAGAGGCAATACGAGACTCCTCGTCCAGAAGTTTATCAGTTTTTTTCTCTGTTTCCTCTTTCCCTTTCTCTCTCTCTCTCTCTCTCTCTCTCTCTCTCTCTCTCTCTCTCTCTCTCTCTCTCTCTCTCTCCCTCCCTCCCTCCCTCCCTCCCTCCCTCCCTCACTCCCTCTCTCCCTCTCCCTCTCTCTCCTTTTTACCCCCCCCTCTTCTCTTCCCTTCCCCACACACACCTTCCCTCCAAAAATCCATAACCTAAAAACCTAAAACTTAAAAAAAAAATCTCTCTAACTCGCCCTCGAACAGACCGGCCTTCATGGACGAGTACGAGAAGCTGGAGCAGGACCTCAAGAGGCAATACGAGACTTTCGTCCAGAAGTTTATCAGTCTGTCTTACCTGGAGGCGCTGCTGGACGACCTCGACCGCGTGGAGCAGGACAAGATGGCGGAGAGGGAGGTGAGGTTGAGCAGAGGTGAAAGCGGGCTGGAGGGAAGGGAGGGCTGGAGGGGAAAAAGGGGGTGGGGGTTGAGGGTGGGGGGATGGGGTGGGAGGGTGGAGGGTGGGGGGGAGGGAAGGGTGGAGGGGAAAGGGGGAGTGGATGGGGGGAGGTAATGGGTGGAGGGAGGGTGGAGGAAAGGGGTGGAGGGTGGGGGGATGGGAGGGGGAGGGCGGAGGAATGGGGGATGGGGTGGAGATAGAGGGAGGGAGGAGTGGAGGGATGGCTGAGAGGGAGGTGAGTCTCAGGGTGATGGATATGGGGGAGTGGAAGGGGAAGGTGAGGAGGAATGATGAGATTGTAATGTTCATAATGAGGAGGACAAGAGAAGAGAAAAAGAGGATAAGTATATATATATATATATATATATATATATATATATATATATATATATATATATGAGAGAGAGAGAGAGAGAGAGAGAGAGAGAGAGAGAGAGAGAGAGGGAAGGAGAGAGTGAGAGAGATAGAGAGAGTGAGAAAGAGAGAGAGAGTGAGAGAGATAGAGAGAGGGGAGAGAGAGTGAGAGAGATAGAGAGAGTGAGAGAGAGTGAGAGAGATAGAGAGAGTGAGAGAGATAGAGAGAGGGGAGAGAGAGTGAGAGAGATAGAGAGAGTGAGAGAGATAGAGAGAGTGAGAGAGATAGAGAGAGTGAGAGATAGAGATAGTGAGAGTGAGAGATAGTGAGAGTGAGAGATAGAGAGAGTGAGAGATAGAGAGAGTGAGAGATAGAGAGAGCGAGATATAGAGAGATAGAGAGAGAGAGAGATAGAGAGGGTGAGAGATAGAGAGAGAGAGAAGAGAGAGAGAGAAAGAGAAAGAGAAAGAGATAGAAAGAGAAAGAGAAAGAGAAAGGGAAAGCGGAAGAAAGAGAAAGAGAAAGAGAAAGAGAAGAGAAAGAAAGAAAGAGAGAGAGAGAGAGAGAGAGAGAGAGAGAGAGAGAGAGAGAGAGAGAGAGAGAGAGAGAGAGAGAGAGGATTTTTATCTCAACGGACAAGGTCATCCGCATACATTTACTCGTATGAATGTGCATATATGTGTGTGTGTATGTGCGTGTGCGCGTGCGTGTGTATTTGGCGCTGCGTGCTTCTAAATTGCTCTACAATGCTCCGAAATTATAGACCTTTTATATATATGATCACCTACGACATTTTTTTTGCCTAAAATACATCTTTACTTTTTCATAGGAAAAGTTTTTGAATTACGCGGGAAACGAACTCATTACGTTATTGAAAAAAATTACATTAAAACCATATTTTCTTGGCAAATAAAAGCCAAATAAATAAAAAATCCTTGTTCTATGTTCTTGATCAATGGAATGTGCAAATGATATATATATATAATATCAGCGGCGGAAACGGGCCTATTAAATTTAGGAGGGACTGTTTCCGTTTATGACATTGGAATCTTTAAATTCACAGAGTATCAATAGATTTATTAATTACGAAATCAATAGATGCTCATTGACTCACTTATGCAATGAAATGAATCTAGATGAGGTGTTTTTCAAGAGGTTAAAAAGGCAGCTATTTTTGGCGGGAAATTTGAGCTGCTTGAAGTGTCAACCGTCAGAGGATACGTGGAAAGGGAAGGGGGAAGAGAGAGGGGAGAAAAGGGAAAGGAGGAGACGAGAGAAAGAAGAATGGGTGAAGTAAATATAGATGGAAGATGGAGGACTTATAGAGAGGGAGAAAGGGGGGTGAAGAAGCGGCGAAGAAGAGAGCGTGAAAGAAGTAAATGGATAAGGACGATTAAAAACAAGAAAGGGGGGAGGGAAATTAGGTTTAAAAAAAAAAAAATGACAAGAGAAGGGGAATAACGAACAAGATGGAAGAAATGAAGTGAGAAGAAAAGGAAAAGAAGGGGATGGGGGCGGAGAGGGAGAAATATCAATAATAATTAGGCATTTTAATCTACTATTATCCAAGGTTAACACTAGGGGGAGAAAGGGTGATGGTTAATAGGGGAAAGGTAACGAGAGGAGGAGTAAAAGTGGATAAGAGAGTGGATAGAAAAAGAGAACGAGAGAAGCAGAGGAAGAGGAAGAGAAACAACAAGAGAAAGAGTGAGTGTGAGAGTGAGAGTGAGAGTGAGAGTGAGAGTGAGAGTGAGAGTGAGAGTGAGAGTGAGAGTGAGAGTGAGAGTGAGAGTGAAAGAGAGAGAGAGAGAGAGAGAGAGAGAGAGAGAGAGAGAGAGAGAGAGAGAGAGAGAGAGAGAGAGAGAGAGAGAGAGAGAGAGACAGACAAACAGAGAGAGAGAGAGAGAGAGAGAGAGAGAGAGATATAGAGAGAGAGAGAGAGAGAGAGAGAGAGAGAGAGAGAGAGAGAGAGTGAGAGAGAGAGAGAAATAGAGATAGAGTTACAGAAAGTGAGAGAGAGAGAGAGAGAGAGAGAGAGAGAGAGAGGTAGATAAATAGATAGATAGATAGATAGATAGATAGAGAGAGAGAGAGAGAGAGAAAGAGAAAGAGAAAGAGAGAGAGAGAGAGCGAGAGAAAGAAAGAGAGAGAGAAATAAAGAAACAGAAAGAGAAAGAAAGAGCGAGAGAGAGAGAGAAAAAAAAAAGAGAAAGACCCACAACAAGAACATCAGAAACGAAAACAATAAACCAGAAAGAAAAGAAATCAAAATAAACCAGACAGAAAGACAGACACAAACAGAAAGAAATAGAAAAAGAAAAAAAAAAAAGACGAGAGAGCTAGAGAAGGAGTTAGGTTAGCCAAGACCGCTGCAAGGATGAGAAGGGTAATAATTAGGGATAAATGAAGGACGAAGGGTTGCCGAAGGGGAAGAGAAAAAAAGGGAGGGATAGAAGGCGAATACGTGTCACAGGAAGGTCAGGTTAGGGGTGAAGAAGAAGGAGAAGAAGAAGGAAGAAGAGGGAAGGAGAAGGAGATGAAGAAGGAGGAGAAGGAGAAGATAGAAGAAGAAGAAGGAAGGAGAAGGAAGAAGAGGGAAGGAGGAGAAGAAGAAGGAGAAGGAGGAGGAGGAGGAGGAGGAGGTAGAACAAGAAGAAGAAGAAGAAGAAGGAAGGAGAAGGAAGAAGAGGGAAGGAGAAGAAGAAGAAGGAGAAGAAGGAGGAGGAGGTAGAACAAGAAGAAGGAAGGAGAAAAAGGAGGAGAAGAAGAAGAGGAAGGAGGAGAAAGAAGAAGAAGATGTAGGAGAAAAATAAGAAGAAGGAAGAAGAAGAAGAAGGAAAAAGAAGAAGTAGAAATAGATGATAGAATAATAATAATGATAATAAGAATAAGAATAAGAAAAAGAAAAAGAATAAGAATAAGAAGAAATAGGAGGGGAAGAAGAAGAAGAAGGAAAAAGAAAAAGAAGAAGAAGTAGAAAAAATAAGAGGAAGAAGAAGAAGAAGAAAAGAATAAGAAACAGGAAACCCGGAGGCTGAAATTCAACATATTTATTTCTTTTAAATTTGATACTGAAGCTTGCATTCTGTTTTCAGTGTTTCAGATTTCAAGATTAATTCGTTTCACAAGCACTATGGGAAACAAGCTCAGTTCTAATTCACTTTCATGATTGCAAAACGAAAGAGTATATCATTTATATCAAGATTTAGTATATTTTAAAAGTAAAGTTCTTGGTTCTTGTATCGGTAAGGATCACATATGTAAAGTGGATTCCTTTTACTGGTTTTCCTCCAGTAATGATAATATACCAAATAGATCCTTTGGATATAAGACTCTGCCGACACTCGAAGAAAATAAAAAGATGTAATCCTGTTATCCTATAGATAGGATTTTTAGCCACGACAAAGGACAAAGGTCAAAAAGAGGAAAATCTATATAGTGAAGCTCTCGGAGAATAAATATATATATATATATTTCCTGAAATCAATCCTAAATCGTGTATCATATCATAATAATTTTTGGTTATTTCATAGATTTGTATTTTCGAAGAAAGAATAGGTACCGGGGAGACAGTGATATAAGGACTACGAGCTCAAAAAAAAGGTTAAAGAACGACAGGGTTAAAAATATTATGTACCGTACCCAAAAAACGATTTCTTTCACATTATATAAATACCTTCCCTGTAAAGTCTACGCTCGAAAAGGAACAAGGAAAAGCATTAATTCAAATCGACTATACCATACTTCCTCCATATTTCCCGCCATCTTTTCCTTCCACTTTTCCTGATAGCCACGTATCCCCTCTCGCGCCGGAATCAGGAAAACGCGGATTTTAAAATGTTTCAGGTAATCTTTCTTTCTTCGCTCTTTTCCTTGTTACGCATTTTGGTCTTTTCCTTATGCAAAAAAGCCCGAAGCCGTTATTATTGTTCTCCCAAATCTGCATAATTTGCATATCATTGACTTTTTTTCCCTCTCTTTCTTTTCTTATTCGTATATTTGTTTATGTGTTTATTTACTTAGTACTTATTGGCTATTTACTTACTTATTATTGTTATTATTATTATTATTATTATTATTATTATTATTATTATTATATATATATATATATATATATATATATATATATATATATATATATATATATATATATATATATATATATATTTTTTTTTTTTTTTTTTTTTTTTTTTTAATTATTATTTTTTCTTTTTTTTATTATTTTTATTATTATTATTATTATTATTATTATTATTATTATTATTATTATTATTATTATTATGTCTGTTCATTCGTTTTAGTGGTATTTAGTGAAGATCAATCTCTTTAATATAATATCTAATCCCGATTTTAAAACTTAATTTAACATATATTCCAATCTTTGCTCATCAGTTATCTAATTCCTTCCGTGACCAATCTATTTCAGATTTTCTTTGTCTTTTTTTTTCTTTTTTCTTGTTTTATCAATTTACATTAAATTCGAGTTATTCATTGTAATAGTTTTTTCTTTTTTTAATTTCTTACCTAATCACCAATGCGTTTTACGTGTAATTACTTAAAACAAGAAATAATTATTAAAAGGTTAATCAAAAATTAAAAAAAAAAATTCTCCTCTACTTGCTGTACCACATCCATATCATCACAAACATTTTTTTTTTCTTTCTTTTATCATTCTATTTATTTTATTTATTTTTGTTATTATTTTTTACAGATCTACTTAAAGACTTACATAGTTGCATGACCATCACCACTTTGTACAAAACAATTACTCCTACTACAACTACACTCTCTCTCTCTGTCTCTCTCACTCTCTCTCTCACTTTCCTTCTCTCTCTCTCTCTCTCTCTCTCTCTCTCTCTCGCCCACTTTTTCTCTTTCTCTCTCTATATATTTCTTTCTTTCTTTCTCTCCTTCTCTCTCCCTCCCGCAACCCACCCTCAACCCACCCCACCAACCACCCCACCCCAACCCACCCCCAACCCACCCCCAACCCACCCTCAACCCACCCCAACCCACCTTCAACCCACCCTCAACCCATCCTCAACCCACCCCCAACCTACCCTCAACACACCCCCAACCCACCTTCAACCCACCCTCAACCCATCCTCAACCCACCCCCAACCCACCTTCAACCCACCCTCAACCCATCCTCAACCCACCCCCAACCTACCCTCAACACACCCCCAACTCACCCTCAACCCACTTCCAACCCAAACCCCCAACCCACCCCCAACCCAAACCCTCAACCCACCCCAACCCAAACCCCCAACCCACCCCAACCCACCCCCAACCCACCTTCAACCCACCCTCAACCCATCCTCAACCCACCCCCAACCCCCTCAACACACCCCCAACTCACCCTCAACCCACTTCCAACCCAAACCCCCAACCCAAACCCTCAACCCACCCCAACCCAAACCCCCAACCTACCCCAACCCACCCCCAACCCACCCTTAACCCAAACCCCCAACCCACCCTTAACCCACCTCCAACCCACCCTCATCCTCACCCTCAACCCACCCCCAACCCACCTTCAGCCCACCCTCAACCCATCCTCAGCCCACCCCCAACCCCCTCAACACACCCCCAACTCACCCTCAACCCACTTCCAACCCAAACCCTCAACCCACCCCAACCCAAACCCCCAACCCACCCCAACCCACCCCCAACCCACCTTCAACCCACCCTCAACCCATCCTCAACCCACCCCCAACCTACCCTCAACACACCCCCAACCCACCCTCAACCCACTTCCAACCCAAACCCCCAACCCAAACCCTCAACCCACCCCAACCCAAACCCCCAACCTACCCCAACCCACCCCCAACCCACCCTTAACCCAAACCCCCAACCCACCCTTAACCCACCACCAACCCACCTTCAACCCACCCTCAACCCACCCCCAACCCACCTTCAACCCACCCTCAACCCATCCTCAGCCCACCCCCAACCTACCCTCAACACACCCCCAACCCACCCTCAACCCACTTCCAACCCAAACCCCCAACCCACCCCCAACCCAAACCCTCAACCCACCCCAACCCACCCCCAACCCACCCTTAACCCACCCTTAACCCAAACCCCCAACCCACCCCCAACCCACCCTTAACCCACCCTTAACCCACCCCCAACCCACCCTTAACCCCTTCGTCCAGGTCACCTCCTCCCGCGGGCTCAGGCTGGAGGTCACACCGGCCCACGTCAGCGCTCCTTCTGTCCTCCTGGAAATAGGTTGTTGAGGGGGGTGGGGGTGGGGTGGGTGTGGGGGTGGGGGTGGGGTGGGGTGGGGTGGGGAGGGGGTGGTGGTTAAAGGTGGAGGTGGGGAGGGGGAAGGGGTAGGGGAGGTGGAGGTGGAGAGGGGGGAGGGGTGGGAGAAGGGGGTGGTGGAGGTGGGGAGGGGATGGTGGAGGTGGGGTGGGGGTGGTGGTTAAAGGTGGAGGTGGGGAAGGGGAAGGGGGAAGGTAGGAGGAGGTGGAGAGGGGGGGGAGGGGTGGAAGAAGGGAGGTGGAGGTGGGGAGGGGGTGGCGGAGGTGGGGTGGGGTGGGGAGGGGGTATTGGTTAAAGGTGGAGGTGGGGATGGGGGAAGGGGGAAGGTAGGAGGAGGTGGAGAGGGGGGAGGGGTGGGAGAAGGGAGGGGGAGGGGGGGAGGGGGTGGTGGAGGTGGGGTGGGGAGGGGATGGTGGAGGTGGGGTGGGGAGGGGGTGGTGGTTAAAGGTGGAGGTAGGGAGAGGGAGGGAGGTGGGAAGGGAGAAGGGAGAGGGGAGCAGGAGAATTAAAAGTGAAAGCGAGGGGAAAGGTGGAGGTGGGGAGGGTGAGTAGAAGGTGGAGGTGGTGGTGGCGAGAGGGTGGGAAGAGAAAAGTGGAGAATTAAAAGATAAAAGATGAGGAGGGGGAAGGAAGAGAAGAGATGGGGGGAGGGGAAGGTGGGTGATGGGGAGGGGAAGTAAAAGGTGGAGGTGGGTGGAAGTGGGGTTGGGGAAGTGGAAGAGGTAGGTGGACGTGAAGAGGCGAAAAGTGGAAGAAGAAAGTGGATGGTGGTAGGGTGGGGGGGGGAGGAAAGGAAGTGGAAAGGGAGGTGGAGTCCTGAGGGTGGAGAGGGGAGGGGTGGGGAGAAGTGAGACGGGGGGGGCGGGGGGTCAAAAATAGGAAGGGGGGTAGAGAGGGAGAAGGGTAAAGGGTTAACAACCTAGACAGATAAAAAAAAGAAAAGAAAAAAAAAAGTAGGAAAGAAGATTAAGAAAACGAAGAAGGAAGGAAGGAAAATAATCCAAAAACAACAATAGCAACAACAACAACAACAACAACAATAATAACAATAATAATACTAATAATAAAACAAATTTCTTAAGGGAATCACATACTGGAACCATTAAGGAGTCTCACACACACACACACACACCCGAAAAACTATGGCTATAAATAGACCGGCATCCGCACCTTCACTTAACCAGGAAAAGACAGTCTTTCTAAAAATACATTTAAGACGATCAAGTTCCTGGAATTAAGGCGTCATTTTCCTCCTTGAAGAACTCGGGAGAAGTGTTGTGGGCGCCTCGGGTGTCATTTTTTATGGGCGTTTGGATATGGCTGTGTAGGGGCTTAGGGATTGTAGAATTCATGGCTTTGTATATGTGTATATATCTATATCTATATCTATCTATCTATCTATCTATCTATCTATATATCTATATATATATATATATATATATATATACATATATATATATGTATATATATATGTATATATTATATATATATATATATATATATATATATATTATA